>NW_019154121.1:6471348-6552284 GCF_002288905.1 Enhydra lutris kenyoni | reverse complement strand
TCCCCTCGCGCCCGGCCCGCACAGCCCGCGCGCCCCCGCACCCGGCCAGCCGCCGCTCGGCCCCCGCCGCGCCCGCAGAGGCCGCCATGCGGCCCGCGCGCTGGCTCGCACTGGGTAGCCTCCTCGCCCTGGCCGGGCTGCTGGAAGGCCGGCTCGTGGGCGAGGAGGAAGCCGGCTTCGGCGAATGCGACCGGTTCTTCTACGCCGGGACCCCGCCTGCGGGGCTGGCGGCCGAGGCCCACGTGAAGATCTGTCAGCGCTTCGAGGGCGCCGAGCGCTTCGCCACCCTGTACAGCCGCTGGGACCGCATCCCCGTGTACTCGGCGTTCCGCGCCGCGCGCCCCGCGGCTGCCGGCGCCGAGCCCCGCTGGCTGGTGGAGCCGCAGGTGAGCGAGCGGTGCCGGAGCTCGGGCGCTGGGCTGTGGCCCCGGGGGAGTAGGGGAGGTGGGGGCGCGCTGGGCTGCCGCCGCGAGGGCGCGGGCCGGGAAAGGAAGCCCCAGCGTCTTCGGGGCCGGGTCAGGAACCCCGGGTCTCCGAGCCTCCCCGCCGCACCCTGTCTGAGCCGCAGCCAGGGCTTGGCGACCCTCGAGCCTCCGCTTCAGCCGCAGGGGCCCCCGCGGTCCCCAGTGGGAGGGGGTTCTCCCCTGCATTTCGGGATAGACGTCTGCAGTGTCTCCTTCATTTCCCGACCGGTGAGGGGCGTGAGACGGACCGTTCAAATCAGCGGAAAGCCTCTTCTGGCAGGGCCTCGCCACAGTTTTTTGGGCCGGGGTAGGCGGGTGGGTGGGCGCTTTCATGCCCATTTTGCAGAAGAGGAGATCAAGGCCCAGGGAGTGAAGAGACCTGTGGAAGTCCACCCAGCTGGTAAGATGGGACAGGTGTTTGGGCTTAGAAGTTTACCTCCCTTTCTACTACGGAAAAGCTGCTCTTCTGCTGAGGCCACCTGAGCCTGAAAACCTCTTGTGCACAGGATGTGGAGTAACTCCGACCTGTGGTTCTGCTGAGTTAGGACAATAAAGGTACATCGTTTTAGAAATGCCATGGCATAGTTACAAGCAGTAGGGAGACTGACTATCTTCAATTAGTGGGAAGGGCAAACTAGTTTTGCCTGACTCTTCATATCTATATTATCAGACCACTTGGAAACCGTGTCATGAGTGTTCTGGGGAGGGTGACCCGACACTGCAGAAGGTTCCCAGAGGCCCTGCTGAATCTGCCTTAACGCATCCTGTTTCTGCTTAGCTAGTCCCCTCTGCACACCCAGCCAGGCTCACTTCTGGTAGGTTCTCTGTCCCTCACCCACCTTCCACTATTTCCTATGCTGGCCCCAGCCACCCAGGCCACCCTGGCAGGGGGCAGAGCTCCTCTCTGAGCCCACCCATCCCTGACGGTCACAGCTGGCCAAAACCACTCGGGGGAACAGACTGCGGCTTTCAGGGGCTGCATTCAGAGCCCTGAGCAGTAATCCCTGTAATGTCGTCCAGATAGTTCTAGCTCTGAGAGCTTGGCCAGGACTCATCCCATCTTGCACGTCAGTCTTCTTCCCTTCCTGCCCGCATCCAGTCCATAACCCTCACCTTGCTGTCAGGACCTAGGAGATCAGGCATGTGTGAAAATGCCATTGTAAATTGTACACACGTAAGATATATATTAATCTGCCATAGTTTGCCCCCAGCTTCAAGCTCTATCCCTACCCCCCAATTCATTATGCCTCACGACTGTGGGCCTCTCAAGAAACGGATGACCTAAGCTTTTCTCCTTGAGGATCTCCTGGATGGCTCGAGGAGACAGAACATACATGTGAGGAAGACATGGGAATGTGCGCTGAATTTCAGTTGAATTCGGAGCACATTTAGTAATCACCGGCTGGGTGCCAGGAACTTAGGGTACCAGGACAACAGGGGGTGGCTCTTGGGCTCTAAGGCTTCCTGGTGTGCAAGTGAAAAACTGCTGGGTGGAGAGTGGCAAAACAATTGGTCAGAGCCAAGCCATGTGGGTTTAAGAGTGTTTCTGTATTGACTAGCTGTAAAACTGGGCAGGTTATCCCGGAGCTAACAACAGGGTAGCCTTGAGGATTTAAATGAGTGACTATATAAAGTTCTCTGAGAGATGCTTGGCACACAAGTACTAGTGTTATTAGGACCTAAGCAAAGCCCATACTTTAATAAAGGTAAACAAAGTCCTATTAGATTTCATCTTTCTTGGAGGTGAGAGGGGAAAGCCTTAGGGTCAGGATGACACTTGTGCTGTGGTTGGAGGAGGAGGCAGAATTCAGGAGACAAAGAGCAAGAGGACGGTCCAAGCCTCCTGGTGCTTTGGAGGGAACAGCTAAAGGGAGAAATGCACATTCAGGGATTAGTGTGTGGGGAGTGGTTGGAGTTACTAAACTAGTAGAAGTAGGTAGGTGACGGTCTGCTCAGGTGTTCCCAATGGAGGGGAATAATGGAAGGGAGAGGGCAGGTGTGAGGGAATCATCAAGGCTTAGTGAGGCAGAGCCATTGGCGCAATTCCAGAAAGAGTTGGAGCAAGTTGGGGGGCAGAACCAAGTCACAGAGGCAGAGGGCCCTGGGGGGGCAGGAAATGAGGACTGGCACTGGGGAGGTAAAAGAGGATGGGGAAGGAGGGGAGACATGGGTCCAAATGGCAGCTTGAGAGTGGAGATGAACAGTGAACTGGAAGAGGACAGGAGGCCATTGAATTCCTGGCTGGGGAGGTCAGAATGGTGGTAGTGGCTGATGCTTTTCCCAGCAGGATGGGCTCCTGACCCCTCCTTCCCTCCCTCCCCCCTCCCCCCCCCCCCCTCCCCCCCCCCCCCCCCCGCCTCAGTCAGGAGCCAGAGGGTATCAGGAGGGAGGGAAGGAAGAAGGGAGGGAGAAAAAGCTGCAAGATGAGATGCAGGCGGGCTCTGGAGCAAACTGCAGCAAACCTGACCTTTCCCTGCCCCACTCCACCCCCCCCCCTGCCCCACTCCACCCCACCCCCGCCCCACCCCCTGGCCTGGATCCCGGGACCTGCCTTCCAGCCAAGGTCCCCACTGCAGAAGGATGCTCAAGGCTCACTGTGGACTTCTGGCTGCTTCAGAGCACTTTGTAATGCTGAGCTGCCTTGTGCCCACATCCCCTTTCTCTGAAGTCAGCTTTGCCGAGAGGCCCAGCAGACGGGGAGGAAGAGGGGGGAGGCTGGAGGAGCTCCGTGCTTGCCTTGAGTGATGAGTCAGGCAGGGCTCCGCTGGCCCCTGGGGGGCTCCCACAGCCCAGTTCAGCAGCTTTCACAGCTGTCCTGTTTCCCTTGGGGAAAAAAACCCAAAATTGAAGATGGGAGAAACTTCATCACTCTTGAGCTTAAAACTCTAAGGTGTTGGCTGCCCGCCACCTGCCAGACCAGGTTCATTCTTCAGGATGCAGTTGACAAGGCTCTCCACGTCCTGGCTCCAGCTCCAGCTCCAGCCTCGGTTCTCACTCCTCCCCACCCTCGAATTTTCTGTTCTAGCATTATCCAGCTGCCTGGCATGCCCCTCAGAAACCGTACTGCTTGTCACTTCTACTTCTGTCCTCATGCTCATTCCTTTTGCCCCGAATCCCCTTTCTGTACTGTCCTCTCTTGCCCTCACTTCTTCCCCTCCTCCATCCTTTAAGACTGCCAAGGTATCCTCTCTTCTAGAAGGAGTTGCCCACTTGACTTAGCTCCACTGGTCAGGACTCTGATAATTTCTCTATTTTGTATTCCCCACATTGTTTTTTTTTTTTTTTAAAGATTTTATTTATTTATTTGACAGACAGAGATCACAAGTAGGCAGAGAGGCAGGCAGAGAGAGAGGAGGAAGCAGGCTCCCTGCTGAGCAGAGAGCCCAATGCGGGGGCTTGATCCCAGGACCCTGAGATCATGACTGGAGCCTAAGGAAGCCGCTTAACTGACTGAGCCACTGAGGCATCTCTTTGCACATTGTTTTGTAATGACCTGCTTATGCGTTGGTCTCCTCCGTGTGAGGCCTTGAGAGGAGAGTGCTGCATCTCACTCATCCTGCTTATGTTCCTAGTGCCTGGGACACACACAGTCCCTCAGCAAGGGCTGAATCAAATAATGTGCTGTTGGGCTCATTCAGGCAGCAGCGGGTGAGACGCTCGGCTTGAGCTTTCGTGGTGGGACCCACGCTGCTGCACAGGCTTGCCCCATAGCTGGCCAGCAGCTGCTAATACAAACCTGTTCCGTGTACAGAGCTGGAACCTTCTTCTAAGTCCACCCCATTAGTCCCAGCTCTGGCTTTTGGAACGACCCCAAAGGGTTTAGATCTCTTCTTGGGACAACAGCTTTTGGTGTCAGATACAGGATCCCATGTCCACCCACACGGGAAGAATTTAAATGGGATCTTCTGAGGGGCAGAAGGAGAACTCCAAAGTAAGCAGAGAAAACAGTGGGCTGTTGTAGTTTTATGTGGAATGAATAGGGGGTGCCTGGTGGCTCAGTCAGTTAAGCATCCGCCTTTGGTTCAGGTCATGATCCCAGGGTCCTGGGATTGAACCCCACGTTGGGCTCCCTGCTCAGCGAGGAGCCTGCTTCTCCTTCTCCCTTCGCACCTCCCCCCGCTCATGCTCTCACTCTGTATGTCAAACAAATAAATAAAATCTTAAGAAATAAATAATAAGTAAATAAATAAATAGAGAATGCAGGAAAAGGCAAAAAAGGTGAGAAAATATTCCCCCCATTAGCATGGTGGAGATGCTTTAAAAAGTTTCTAGTCAAGACTTGAGAGACTTGAGAACTGCTCTTTTGTACGGGGAGCCCCAGACCTTTTCATGTCTCAGTTCCTTTCCATTTAATGGAAGCATTTTTGGAGAAGATATCAGTGATGCCTTACCAATGTGCCCTGTCCATTCATGCTGGAGGCCATCATATATGACTACCGTTTTATCAAGATGAACACTGGACGCATCTGGCTTTGTATTTGGCTTATACTTATTTAATCTCACAAAAATACTCTGAGGTAGATGTCATTGTCTTCATTGTAGAGATGAGGAAATGGACTCAGAGGGGTTAAGCAATGCTCCCAGGGTCACACAGCTTGGATTTGAACTCATGATTATGTGCTCTCAGTCCAATGCTCTTTGCATATATCACTTTGACCTCATAGTCAAGCCACCGCATTAATGGCCATAGGTTATTAATTCTCGTCTTGTATGTGGGGTCTTAATTTCCACTCTATTGCTCATTTCAATAGTGAGCAGGACAAGTGGGAGCAGAAATCTGGCCTCGTACTTACGAGACTTAGGTGTAAGTGGCTCTGGAGTGAAGGGTAGATGCTATAAGAGCATTGTCCTAAAGGGCCCAGTGAGGCCATATTTCAGATCTCAGTAAATGCCTGGGAATAGTGATTGCAATTGAGAACCTTGATTAAATTCTGGATCTTTAATTTCTATCAGTGGCTTCTCAACTACACACACCCTGAAACTGTTACACAGGCCTTTATTCTAACATCAGTCCCTTTTTCATTGTGTCAGAGAACAGATACATAGAAGACATCATATACTTGAATCCCTGTGCAGCAAACAGGACAATTCTGATACAGACTTTCTAGTTTGAATCCAGACTTGAATCCAGATTTCCTGCTCTGCTGCATATAGGCTATGTGACCTTAAATTCTTCGAGTCCTGTTTTTCTGATCTGCTTATTAGAAGCAGCAACAGTGTTTAACTTCATAGAGTGTTTGTGACACGTGACCAGAGTAACACACATGAATCTATAGCACAGTACCTGGAATATGGTGAGGTCTTAGGAAATAGAAAGGTGTCTGTTTTATTAAGGTCTTATTTACTTAGAGAGTGCAGGGGCTTGGGGGACAGAGGGAGAGAGAGAATCCCAGGCAGGCTCTGCACCCAATGCAGAGCCTGACTCGACCTGAGCTGAAATCAAGAGTCTGATGCTTAACCGACTGAGCCACATGGGCGCCCCGTTGTTATTACAGTAAAAAAAAAAAACAAACAAACTTAGGTAAGTTGTACACCCAATACCGACCTTGAACTCATAATCCTGAGATCAAGAGTCGCATGCTCTGCTGACTGAGTCAGCTCCCCTTTTTATTATATAAAAATATAATATAATAATAAAATAATATAAATAATATATAAAATAATGATATAAATAATAATAAAAATATAATAACTTTAATATATAAAATATATTTATTTTTATATTTTTAAGTAAGCTCCACGCCTAGTGTAGGGCTTGAACCCACGACCCCGAGATCAAGAGTCACGTGCTATAAAACGTGTAAGACCTACACAAATACACACACAAATGAAACGTTGGATTAGGCAGGTGACTCTTAAAATTCTACAACTCTCTTAAAACGTAAACCCTCCATCTGTACTGTCTCAAACACCAGGCTTGTATTTCACATTGTACAAGTGCTCAGTAAGAGCTTTGGTGAGAGATTGAATGGCTAGATGGATGAATGAATGGATTGAGGTGATTGAAAGAACAAAAATAAAATGGGTGCCAGAAACACCTCCACCCTCCCTGTCCTGAGTCACCAAGAGGTGTGTTGTCACAAAACAGACAGTGAACAATGGCATTGCAGTCTGCAGTGCTGACTCTGGGCAAGCCTGGGAAGTGGCTGACTCAAAGGGATGATTCCAGAGTCAATCACTCACAATTGCTTCCTTCCTTGGGTGCACATAGCAAAAGCACGAGTCACCTCGACTCTTTTTCCTTGCATTTTTCTCCTCTTCTGCCTTTTTCTATCTCTTGGAATTCAGTGTTTCTGTTGGATTTGTGCTCGTTCTCAGAAGCAGGATAAGGGCCTTGCCCTACATTGGCAGAACTTCTCCAGGCCCTTTTGGCCCCAAACAGTTCAGTGGTGACATCTCTGGGCACAGTTCTTTCAGTTCAGACTGAAATTCGGACAGTCCAGGAAAGGAGCTGGCACTTACCGACTCCCTTGCTGTGAACAAGCGTCTTCTCAAATTAACTCATTCCTATAACTAGGTGCTGGGACCCATGTTTGAGAATTTAGGACACTGAGCTTCGGCCTGGTGAAGCCACTTACCCACGGTCCCACAGCTGCTGGGTGCAGAGTCTGGATGGGAGGTCATGGCTGCCTGATTCCCAAGTTCTTCGTGTCCTTCCTACTCGAGCGTGAGGTCTTCCAGTGACAGCTTTCGTGTTTTCTTTCCAGATTCCAAACTGACTGACTAGGGTTGTTCATTTATTTTCATTTTACTGAATTCATCTAGTTCTTTGGATGATTTGTGGCTTTGCTTTGGAATCGGCTTCAGATTGTCCTCAGCTCAGTTACGAGCTCATGGTGATACAATGGAACTTTTCCTGAATAAAGAGTTTATTCTTCGGGTTTCAGATTTCTCTTCCTTTTAAACGGTCAGTGAAGCTTCTGAAGTACAAGTGAGAATATGAGAAAATAAATCCTCCCACTCGCCAGGAGCTTGTGCTTCCTGTGATCTGGTCTTACTCCTAAAATTGCCATTGGATTGAGAATGTGGTCCCCCTTCATCCCCCTTCAAGTCGTAGATCACATCTTGGGAGTGGCCGCGTAACTGATCGGCCCCATGGAACGCGGCATCTGTGGCAGCCATGATTTGTTGCCTGCTGATGTATCTCCTTGGTCACTGAAAGGAAGGAGGAATAAAAGAGAAACCGACTCATGGTATGAACCAAAAACAGAAGCACCGTTAGTATTCCGGTCAGCTTCTGTTGACCCAGTGCCAGACAGCGTATGGCTCCCTCCGAAGAGGTCAGGTTGAGAACATCTTATACTTTGAATCAAGATAAAAAAATATGGGTACATTTCATTTTGCAGAGTAAACAGGTGGCTGAAATAGCGTTTGACAATAAAGGTTAAATTACATGTTCCAGTCGACTCGGACCTTAATTTTAGGCATGATTGGTTTTGAGTTTCGGTTGGTAGGAATGCCTAATGCTTTAACAAGGCCCTCGGCCCTGGCCTTCTTAGGGAATTAGGAACTAACTTAGGGAATTAGTTAATTCCCTAAATCAACAAATATTTATTAGAGCATCTGCTATGTGTCAGGCACTGTTCTTGGCCCTGGGAACAGAGCAGTGAATCAAACAGACAAAAATACCTTCTCTCGTGGAGCTTACTACCTGATAGAGGACACAGGTGATAAATAAAAGACATAACAAATTAAATAGTGAAAGTACTTAGAAGAAAAATAAAGCAAGGCAGGAGGATATGAGCTACAGGGAAAAGGTGATGTTTTCAAAGAGTTTTCAGGGGCGGTGTCATTGTGGAGGTGATTTTGGGTACAAACCTGAAGGAAGGGAAAAAGCCAGTCATGCAGGGACCTGGGGGTTGGATGTTCCAGGCAGAGAGAACAGTAAATGCCAAGGCCCCGAGGCAGGAGTGTTCCTCATGTTTGACGAAGAGGCCAATAGGGCAAGAGAAAGATTCATGAGGAGAGTAGCAGGAGATGAGGTCCGAGAGGTGGGGTGGGAGATGGCAGGCCATGTAGGGCTCCTGGGCTGTTTGTAAGGAACTTGGCTTTTACTCGTGTGAGATGGGATGCCACTGTGCCGACTTTGAGCAGGGGTTTTTGATGTGCTCTGACTTAAATTTTAATGGGATCATCTTGACAGCTGCATTCAGAACAGGCTGTGTGGGTTCAAAGGCGGAAGCGGAGAGGCCAGATGGGAGCTTTCAATAATCTGGCAAGAGACAGTGGTGGTTTGGACCACTGGGGGTGGTGGTCTAGTTCTAGGTCTATTTTGAAGGAAGAGCCAGGAGGGAGAGAAAGGGAGGAGTCGCAGACAACTCCAAGGACTTTGGCCAGAACAACTGAAAGAATGGGGTTGCCGCGAAGGAGACCAGGATCCCAGAGAGGAGCTGGCGTGTTGCCGTGCTAAGTACGAGATGCTTCTCCGTGTCCTCGGCGGAGCTTCAGGTCGGGCCGAGAGCTCACTGGGGGTTTCCTTACCACCCTGGGTACTCTTCCAGGCCTGTTTTCACATGTGATCTCACATAATCCTTATGGCAGCCGCAGGAAATTGGTGCTGTTGTGATCCTCCTTGGGCAGAGGAGGCTACTGAGGCACAGAGAGGGTGGCTTAGTCATCCACACTCACACAGCCAGGAAGGGTGGGACTGGGGCTCTCTGACATGGGAGAGCTCGTGGAGCTGCCTGTCTTAGCAAACCTGTTAACATGCGGGGATCTCCTATTTCCCTCTGCTGAGTGAAGCTGCTCTTTGCTAAGTTCGCATGCTCACTTACCAGGATTTTATAGAGCAGAAGCACGTTCCCAGCCCAGAGCCGCATGCCCACGCCTGAGGATGCTCACGGCCTCCAGGGGCACCCTTGTGCTGAAGCCATGGTGGGTTACAGGAGCTGGAGGTGCTGCCCTAGGCCGAGGGGGTTGTTGCCCCCCTTTTGCAATCGTGCTCTGCTCCGATCCACCCTGAGCCCATCCTGTGGCCATTATGCAACAGACATTCTCCAAAGGGTTGGGGAAGAGGGGAATCTTCTAAAAACCCTTGTCAGGCAGCAAGGATCACTGAGTCTCAGTGAGTGTGGCCAGGATGAGGGAGGGCTCTTGCTTTTGTGGGGTGTGGAGCTGTTGCAGCTGAAAGTGGGCTGGGTGCCCTGTACGAGCCTCAGGAGAATCTGGCTCCTGACCAGGTGCCAACTGCCCCAGGGGAGTGCGGGGGGGGGCAAGAAAACCACACCCTCCAGAGCCCCACCTCTGGAACGGAGAGAGAGTACCCGCTCATCCATCCGTCAGCCCTTGAGAGCTTGAGAGTCCCTCCGGTGCCCCCTGCCTGGTTGCCCAGAGTAGGAGAGACAGCTGAACCCAGCACATTCTGACACTTTATACCCGGGTAATGTCACACACCCTGCTTTGGGACCGGGAGAGGGCCTTCGCTCCAACTCAGCATCTCCCACATCCTTGAAAGTATAAAAATTCCCTTTTTCCTTTAGGACTTTTCATAAACTGATGTCCTCCGTCCCCATGCAAGTTCTTACCTTTGCCCTCATGTCCTAGGTAACCCGATATCCACCCAGCCTTCGAGTTCCTGCTGTGTCTGGGAGATGGTAGCATTGGTTTCAGGAGGTCCCTGTATCATTATTTAAATATTTATAACCGAGGGAAGAAGTGGACCCATATCACATCAGTGTTTTGAGTGAATTGACCAGGATGCATGACTGACTGGGGCCACATAAGGAAATGGCCACTGTCGATGTTTCCAAAAGACTGGTCATCTGCCAAAATGTCAGGGTACACGGAACCCTGGGGAAGGGAAAGGCGAAGTTATGAACCACCATTGGTCTTTTCTCATTCTTGAGTATCTCCAGTGTGGAACCATGGTGCTCAGGATGGCAGATTCCTCCTTCATGGCCAAGGGCACCATTTGGAGCCATTGCTCTTGTACCTTCACTGGACACGCCTGCCCCC
The DNA here is from genome assembly GCF_002288905.1 of Enhydra lutris kenyoni. Lineage (NCBI taxonomy): Eukaryota > Metazoa > Chordata > Mammalia > Carnivora > Mustelidae > Enhydra > Enhydra lutris. The sequence goes on along the minus strand of NW_019154121.1, from coordinate 6,541,866 downwards.
GTGATCCCTTCCATCTGCACCTGGAGGGCCAAGCTCCCCTCATCTTCCTCTAGGCCTCTGCAAAACAGCTTCCACACTGGTTAATCGCTCCTCCCGAATCTCTAAACTTACTCCCCTTGGAAGCCAGAGAAATCCTCTCAGATCATCAAGCCCGTCGTGCCTCCATCAGCCTCCCTGGAAAGCCTCAGGGCTCCCCTTTCTCCTCATGTAAAGATAAGTCCTTATCGTGGTCCCCAGGGTGCCCTAGAGTCCTGCACACACGTCTCCCACTTCCCACCCAGACTTATCTGGTGCCACACAAATTGCAAGGTCTTCACCTCTAGCCATTTTGGATCATTTCGGTGGGGGTGGTGGTGATGCTGTTTTCCTATTTCCTGTCAAAGGACTTATGTACCTGCTGTTTGGTTTTGCATTTTGTCTTCCTTGAAATTCTCAAATGGGGCAACTGCCCAGAATATTCTCTAAGCACCAGAGCTCACCTTTCTTTGTTAGTGTGTCACAGTTACACATCTTTATGGGACTGAGTGCCACCCAGTGAGACACGAAGTGCCATGAAGGAGAGTACAGGGCTCTGGTTGCTCACTGTCCGAGCCTCTGTCTTTAACCCAGGGACCAGCACGCGTTTTCTGTAAATGGCCAAATAGGAAGTATATTAGGCTCCGTGGGCCCTAAAGTCTCTGATGCAGCTATTCAACTGGGCTGTTTTCACACAAAAACAGCTCTGGATAATAATACGTAAACGAATGAACATCGCTGTGTCCCGAGGGAACTTTATTTATGAACACTGGTGGTTGGCTGGATTTGGCTCCACAGGCTGTAGCTTGCCAGCCCCTGGTCGAGCTTCATGCCAGTGCTTTGTAAGTGATGAAGAAATGTTGCTCAGTGTGGACCACTTAGCAAATATGGATCGAACAGCAACAGTGCAATTTGAAACGTGGGCAATCCTAGTCCTCTTGCATCCCGGCAGCCCTAGATCTGGACCCGCAGACAATTTTCAACTAATCCTATTAATGTATGATGATGGCCATCATTTATAGTAAGGGTTTTTAGGATTATAGAAGTAATATATGCTTATGGTAAAAATATTTTTTGAGCATTTTAGAAGTATATAAAGAAAAGGATCTCATTTCTCACAGACAGCTAACCTTTACAGTTGAGTGTGTGTGCGCATGCGTGTACTAACATTCCAGAAATTTCTATTCACGTAGAGATGCATATAGGCTCTCAGGCCTTTCATTCTAGTCAACAAGATTCAGCACCCTTTTGGACCCCGGAGCCACAGCTAACAAGACCCTCAAAGGACCACCCTACCAATGGAGTGAGAAAGTGACGGGGCTCTTCATGAGTGAATTTGCGCATGAATAGAAATGATTTATTTAATTTAGAAATAGAAGGCCTGGGGGCCTGGGTGGCTCAGTTAGTTAAGCGTCTGCCTTTGGTTTAGGTCTTGATCCTGGAGTCCTAGGATAGAGCCCCACGTGGGCCTCCCTGCTCAGCGGGGAGCCTGCCTCTCCCTGTGCTCCTCATCCTGCTCTTGCTCTCTCTCTCTCAAATAAATAAATAAAATCTTAAAAAGAGAGAAAAGAAAAGATATAGAAGGCCTGGGCCTTTCAAATACAAAGTCTACTTTATCATATGTTTTCCAGTCACAGTCTAGATAACTCAAGGGTAGCCTAAAATAATCTTACTTCTTGCCCCTTCCTGTGCTCCTGAGCAGGGATGATGCTTGTCCTCTTATGGGGGACTCACTGGCCTGCATCAGGAACCCAGTTAGTGGCAGAGCTGACTAGTCTCCTCATTTCTAATCTGGGTCTTTTCCTAAGCCCTGCTGTCCTATAGTCTCACATATAGAAGAACCTGAAGAAGAGTGACATTTGGGGCTCCTGGATGGCTCAGTTGGTAAAGTGTCTGCCTCCGATTTAGGTCGTGATCTTGAGGTCCTGGGCTCGAGCCCCACATCAGGCTCCTTGCTCAGCGGGGAGCCTGCTTCTCCCTCTCCCTCTCCCTCTGCCTCTGTCTGCCCTTCCCCCTGCTCGTGCTCTCTTCCTCTCTGTCAAAAAAATATGTAAAACCGAAAAAGAAAAAAAAAATCTAAAAAAAAAAAAAAAACAAGAGCGATATTCATAAAGCCCAGGAGAAAAGGTTGAACAAATGGAAATGGTTTTGCCTGAGGGCAGATTTACTAGCTTCAAATCATATTTATTATACAACATTGAGAAGCACATGCTGTCTCTTTTGTGCTGAAGACAGAAGGGTTAAGATTTAATAGTTTGAGGAGGGTTTAGTTTGGAAGCAAATAAACCATTTCCCGACAGTGAGAGTTACTATGCTGTGGGAAAGGCGGTAGGGCTGTCAGGTCCCCTTCTCTAATGATCTTCCAAATGGAGGATAAATCTGTCAGTTGGCTTTAGAGAAAGGCTATTTCTTGTAGCTGTCATCTTGTGTGGAGACAGGCTCTGAGCCTTTCCCAGTTTTCCAACAAGGGTGACCCCATAATTGTGTTGACAGTGGTTATATCGCAGGCTGTGGTTCATGGACCAGGCATGGTACCGTTGCTTTTGCTGCTGTCAATATTGGGTTCCATTCTGCTCCTCCATTCTTGCCACAGCCTGCGCCCGAGTACTTCCTCTCATTCATGTACGTAATAAATGTGGTCACAATCGACCAGAGACCAGAGGGTATCATCAGTGACTTGGGGTTTAAGAGGTAGGCTTAGACTGCATCTTTTTTTTGTTTGCTTGTTTAAGATTTATTTATTTGAGAGAGAGAGACAGTGAGAGAGAGAACACAAGCAGGGGGAGTGGGAGAGGGAGAAACAGGCTTCCTGCTGAGCAGAGAGCCCGATGTGAGGCTCAATCCCAGGACCCTGAGATCATGACCTGAGCCGAAGGCAGATGCTTAACAACTGAGCCACCTGGGAGCCGCACCCCCCAGTTGCTGATTGACATTGTGATGGGTGTTGCCATTCTCATCCACATGGAAACCATTTAGTGAGTTCTCAGCACCAAGCCAAGAAGTAGGAGTCTCAGACACCGCCCTGGAACAAGACACAGTCTGTTCCTGCAGGTGTCTTGTTACTTAAGTCAGGAAGACAGATTGTGACCATGACTGAATTCTCTCCTTCTAGACTGTTAGCCCCAAAGGGGCAAGGACTGAGCAAGCATACAGAGTGTTTAAGAGGGTGGGACTTGTAGAGAGACAAAATTGGGTTGAGTCCTAACTCTGTCATTTACCACCTCTGTGACCTTGGAAATGTTACTGAATTTCGTGGAGCTCAGTTCCTTCCCTGTGGCATGGGCCTAACAAATTGTCCCCATTCCACCGGTGGGGGTTGGGAAGATGGTGTGACAATGTATGCAAAAGGCACTCCCCATTGTGTCCAAGCACTCAGTATGCATTCATTAAGCATGCGGAATGAACAAGTAACCTTTGCTTCCCAGACCAGGCCAGGCTGAGGGTCACCATGCTCCTGTTTGCCTTAGTATTATTTCTCAAGGGGTTTCCTGGCCTGTGCCAGGAAAGCAAGAGGTCAGACTCTCAAGGTGGCCCAATGCAAGAAGACAGGTCAGGCCAAGCAGTTAAGCAGTTGCAGAACCAGTGCTTGTCAGGGTCGTATGCACCTTTAGCAAAAAAAAAAAAAAAAAGGTCCCAACACCAACTCTAAAGTCCTGTATAACCCTGGATTTCTCTAATAAAACTGTTGAGCTGGTCAAAGCAAAAACAAAAATCCATACTCCTGCTCCATTGCTACCTTCCTTGTGACTGGTCTCAGCTTCTTCCCAGAGTTCAGTGGCTCATACACTGTTCTCCATGTTCCTTTGCCCGTTGATATGGTCTTTGTTGGGGAGCTCGGTAGAAGTTCCTTCTCTCTGCTCCATGGGGTGCCCCTCCGGTCTGTTCCCAGACTTCTGGAACCAAGACAGGCCTATCTCTTCATTTGCTCCTGAAATTTAATCCAGGTGTCTGGAGGGTTCCATGCCTATAAGGTTCCTGCCCCAACTCCCACAGGGGACTTGCTGGGTTCTCCTGATGCTTCAGGCTGGTTGGCACATGAATCACAGACTTACGTAAGCTTATTCAGGTGAAGGGCAGGGCTGTGGTAATAGATCCCTGGTAGATTCACAGACATGGGAACAGAGATACGCACAGGCCTCCAAGGAACCAGAGCTGGGAAACTTCTAGAAGTCAAATGGTCTTACAGTCTTCAGGGTCTCTATCCTACTCTCCTGGTCTTTTAACGGCTTTCCTGCTTTTCAGTGAGTCAACCTGGCTCTCAGCCATAAACTGCTTCATACTCTGATTGTTGTCAGTCTCTGAATTTCTTGGATTGAAAATCCGAGAGTGCCCTCTGATGGGCTGCTGGCCGGATGTGACTGGCAAGGAGGTGGGTAGGAAGGGGTCATATGGTAAGAAGTGCTTTCTTTCAGAGAGAGTATCTGAAATAGTTAATTTAGAAATAGAAGTTAGCTATAGCATACTGATTGATGAAGGCTGAGATAGCCGGGTTGTCTGGGAGACCCCAGTCTGGGTAGCCATATTCGACTACCCAAGGGACCTTCCCTACTCAACGGAACTGGCTCTGTGTACCAACTCTGTGTGTAACTCATGCCACAAAGGCCCCAAGGTGGAATCAGTCTCCCAGGACTGGGAGAGTTGCGATCTTGGGAAAGCGTTCACTGAAGGTTGTTTGCACCAGGGTCCTGGAAGGAAACGGATGGAACTCTCCACGTAGCTTAACCAAAAGAACGGAATGAAGAAATTATTTCCAGAGAATTAAGGGAGTCAACAAGGTATGGCAAAGCTGCTAGGGCCTAGCCATTTACAGGAAGCTGTCACCCTTCCAAGCCTGTGGGATCAGGTGGGAGCCTGGTTGGCGCCATGACCACTGAGAAACTCAGCCAGAGCCAGAACCACAGCAGCCAGGTGGGGGGGCGGGGGAACGAAGGAATAAATACCCCGGTTTTTCTCTCTCCCACCCTCCCCTGGCTGCTTCAGTCAGAAGCCAGAGGGCATGAGAGCTCAGACGATGTGCTCCCTAAAAGTCAGCCTCCTGGGGCACAGAGCTGGTGGAGAAAACTGGAAAATGGATGTGGGAAGCCAAAGGGGACCACCCAGCACGGGAAGCTGTGAGGCTGGGGCTGGGCCCGAGTAGCCAGGTGGAATGCAAGTAGAGAGGAATGGTGGAGGCACCCCTAACCCCTGAGGTCACAGGTGAGGGGGGTAGGGAGGAGGGGGCAGTGCAGACAGAACCAGGGAAGCAGTCACACGACCTCCATGTAACTCACATGGTTGGGGACAGATTAGCCTATTTTGGTTGAAGTAAGGGAAGACTTGAGGGAAGAGGTTGGAGGAGTTTTGGGGAGGGGGGGTGTGCTGACAAATACGCCTGTTTGTCAGTTAACCAGGAAATCGAGGTTGCTGTCAAAGACCTTAGAGTAGTGAGATATGCTCAAAAGAGTATAAATAGCAAAAATGGGCTTCTCGTTCCATGTATGGATAAGGCAGGAAACCCATGCTTACACACGTTTGTGACCAGACTACTGACGGGTCCGATAGGCGGCCGGCTTAAATGGCCCTATGGTACTTGGTTCTCTCCCTTGGTATTATCATCGGCGCTCTTGCAGCGTGAGGATAATGCTCTCAGGAATCACAAGCATCACGTGAATCAGTAAACCCAGCTGGGGCACTACCCTAAGGTGATTCAAACATTTGTTTTTAGGTGTGGGATTCATGGGGAACCCTCCCCCGCACCCCGGTTCATCGGCATCACCTGGGATGATAGTAAAAGTGCACTCGGAGCCCTACTCCACACCACGCAATATGTCCCTGGGGTGAAGCACAAGAACAAGGACCAAGGAGCTTGTGATACAAACTGAATTTTGAAACCTACTAGTTTAAAGAGACGTCCCTGATTTCTCCTACTGGCCATCTGGGCAGGAGTTAATTCCAGCAGAGACTGATGGGATAAATGAAACGCTGATACAGATCTAGCCCCACAGGTTCTCCGCTTAGAATCACCCGGAGAACTTTAAAAACATCCTGATTCTCAGCCCTCTCCTGACCCCAGAATTCCTAATTAATTGGGCTGGGGTGAGGCCTCACACATATTTTATATAAAGCTTCCAGGTGATTCTGACGTGCAGCCAGACCCAAGAACCTCTAATCTGGTCTGAACCCCAGAAGGTGGAAAAAATTAGAAATGGAAATGTCTTAATGGACTTTTCGGAATTCTGTACCACACAGTCACATGCTAAGAATAATTGCTCTGGAAAAGACAACAGAGCAGAGAGTGGAAAACGGGCTTCAGTAAGTAGCAAGGCAGGAAACCCAAGAAGAGGAGGGATGATGTAACCTGAGGAGAGACTGCACTTCTGGAAAGGTCTTAAAGGAGTAGGCCCACTTTCGGAGGCTCCCGGAGGGGGTTTGAAACTTGGTGCTTTGTGTGAGAAGGAGCCTGTGGGGAGTTTGTCTGTCCCTGAGGCCAGAGGCCAGCCTCCCCTCAGGGGTCCCCTCCCACCTGTACTGCTGTTTAGGTTTGGTGCGTGTTTTACTCCCTCCCTTCCATTGTTTTTTTTTTTTTTTTTTTTTTTTTTTTAAACTTCCAAGAAAAAAGAAAAGTCTGCGATGGAGCTGGAACAGAACTGTAGTCTGTCTTCTGCTCTGTCATCCTCTGACTTAGGAGGAGAGAACCCTTCACTGGTTGCCTTTGCACCCATGGGGTTCGGGGACATACCCTGAGCACCTCCAGGGCGCGCGGTGGCCGGAGCTGGAAATGCCCGCTGCTCCCTGAGGCAGGAAGGTGTGTGAGTGGCCCTGGGGGCCCAAAGGAAGGGTGATTCACCGGGAGGAAGGCCGAGAGGACCGGGAAGCCTGCCTCGGTGCTGAAGGGCTGGTCAGGAAATGGAAAGCCCTGCATTTCTCTTTCAAAAAAAAAAAAAAAAAGAATTAAAATTAAAAAAAAAAAAAAATCTTACTAAGTCTTCTAAAGCTGTTTCTATTCCCAAGAGGATAAAGAATATTTTGGATGCCAAACAGGGAGGATTTTTTTTTTTTTTTTTTTGTTCTTAAACGGGTGGGTCGGAACTCTGTTTATGCCTTTCCCCGAGAGCTGCAAGATCTTAGGGGTTATTCCTCCTCAAATATCCTTCTTCTGCTCTCCTGGTCCCACCAGCCTCCTGCTCCTTTTCTGAAAGGCAGCTTTCCCTCCATCTTGGTATTTTCTGGGGTGAGGGCATTCTCTCCGGATTCCCCCGAGGCCTCAGATCTGGTTGATGTTGCTTCTCCTGTGCGTGTCTGTGGAGAGGGCCTGTTTTGCACCAGCCAGCTCCGGGTCTGATAAGATTATCTGATGTTCCAACTGTCAGCAGCACTCCTGTTCCTTGTAAGGAGGGGCCCTCGCCCTGCTTGGAGGTGCTCGTGAGATGATAGCATCTTTTCAGTGTGTGTGTGTCATAGATCAGGGCAGAACCAGAACTGGAACAGCACCTGTTCAGCGCATCGATTACTTAGCTCTTCTTGAAAATAAAACAACTCCCCAAATGAAATCGCCTCTTTGTCCCCACAGAGTTAGGTAGGAGCCCCTTGGGTCTCTTCTGACAATAGGATCGTGTCTGGATCAGCCCTGCAAGTGCCTCTCTAGCCCCAACCTAAGATTCTCCCCCAGGAGGAGAAACTCCACCCTTCCCGAATCACTGCAAAATTTTATAACTGTTTAGAATCCTTCTAGATGACTACCTTTTCCACATAGCAGATCCCGGAGCAGAACTGGAGGACAGGCTGTTCTCTCCGGGGCCTCTCTTTCTCCTCTGCAAACCTGAGGACAGGAGGGGCACCGGCAGATTGTTGTAGGGTGAGATCATTCTTTGAGCAGCTACCAATCGCTCCTGCTGCGGAGGGCCCCTGTGCTGGGTGCTGGGACCCAGAGATCACTGGCCATGGGCTCAGACTCTTTCATTCAGGGGCATAGACAGATGGGGAAACATGGTTTCAGGGCCTGGCTACCTTCTCCCCACTCTGGCGGTCAGCTTGCTCAACTTGACCATCCCTTGTATCCCCCCTCCTGGGCCACACCCAGCTCCTTCTCTGCATCTGTCCCTGGACTGTGGGTCATGTCTGTGGGTAGGACAAGTACAAAAATGGCAGTCCTGGCCTACGCAGAGCTGGCCTGGCCCATCAGTCCTGGGCCTCCCTTTCCTTCCAGCATCTTTCCTTGCCTCTCTCTTGAATTCCCTGGCACAGTGACCCCCAGAGGCTTGCAGACCTTCCCTGGGCTCTGCCTGCATGTCCCCACTTAGGGCAGAGAACTCCCCAGTCCCAGCTCCCAACACACCCTTTCCTCCTCCCCCTGTGCTCTCAGCAGAGGTCATCCTGGATCCTGGCCTGAGGCTTCTTCATGTGCTCCCAGAAGCATTCCCTCTGCTGTCCTCCCCCTCACTGCCCCCATGCCATCAGTGCTGTCGTCATCACCAGCATACTAATCAGTCACCACCTACCTAGAAGCTACCATACCCAGAATCTTCATGATGTTTTAGGCAGACGAAAGTATGAGAGATGATCCTGATGTCTGTGGAACTTGCAGTCTGTAAAAATGTAAGAAGCAAATGCACAGGAGCCCGATCTCCACATGCACAGTCCCCCCACCCCCGATATCTCTTTCTGCTGGATCCGTTGTGTGGGGGCTCTTTTTAAAACTAAACTATGTGACTAGTTGTAAGCGTCTCCCACATTCCCATCCTCCTCATCTGGTCATCCCAGCCCTCTGCAAAGCTTCTGTGCAGCTCTGTGTTCTGGAACAGTGTATGCCTCTGCACTCTCTCAGGGCACACACCCCCTCTCCCTCTGCTACCACTCTCTCACCCCTTGGCACAGTCCCCTGACTGGTCTTGGGGGTCTTGGCTGGGACTCTCTGGTCTTCTGGCCCCGTTGGGTCATCTGTCCCGTCAAAATCCTTGTGCTGTCTTGATACCAGGAAGGCAGTTAAGGGGGCGCCCCTGTACCTGCCAGGCCTCTGAACTGCTTCAGAAAAGGTGCTTGTGAATTCCCAGGGGAGTTGAGAAGAGAGCAAGAGGAATGAGGAAAGAAGGGAAAGCAGCGGCACTCACTGCTGCTGACTACTGAAGCTTTAGGTTTGTGTTCTGCAGATCATTATCACTGTTCACAAATAGCTCCTCCCACCACACTCGGAGACAAACTCCACTGTGGCAAATCTGCACCAGCTGACTCAGGTCCCTGAGGCTTGCATGGATTTCTTAGCCCAGAAGCCCTCAGGGACTCGTTCGGTGCGGTGGTGCTATTCCCCTGAGATGCCTCCGAGCCCCTAAATGCTCCTTGCACACATGGAGACCTCGCAGCACCCCCACTCCCGGTGCCCCTGTCCCTGGGTTGTCTGTGGGGGCTGGAAGACCATCTTTGCTGATTCCCGGGAGCCCTGCTTCTTGTCTGAGGGCCTGCTCATTTTCTGCCTTTACCTAAGACTTCTCCAACAAGCCGCCCATGTCTGCAGTCCACGCTTGCCCATATCCGGTCACTTTCACAGTCTGCCTTCCTTCCTGAGCCCTCAGTGGAAATCGCCCTTTGAAGTCTCACTAAGGATTCTCAATCATCAAAGACTTTGCTCATTGTCTCCATCCTTCCCTTTGCTCTCTGTGGTGGGGGCCACACTATTGACCTTCTCTAGCCAAAGCTTTCTCCTCCCCTGACTTCTGATGTGACCCAAGATACTTGATTCTCCTGCAGCCCTGTCTGTGTTTCCCATGTGTCTTTTGTCCCCTGCCTGTCCTCCAGCACGGCCGACGTGTGGCTCTCATGCTCCCTTCCTCGCCCAGGGGCGTGGGCTGCTGCTGGCCTGGGGCTGGGGCTTTGGAGTCTGAGAAGCTGGCTATAAACCTCAGCCTGCCACTTACATATTGGGTGACCTTGTCCCTATCACTTCTCTGAGTTTGCACTTTCCTGTGTGTCGAATGGAGATAGTGCCTCGCCCCTTGGATTATGTAAAGATTAAATGCCCCCATGGCAGTGCTTTCCAAATTGTAATTATTTGCAAACTTGCTTTACAGTTCTTGCCATATCTGAGGCGATGGGGATCCTGTTAGGATTAAAAAGATGCTCTGTGTAGAGCCTTTTCCGCGGTGCCTGGTGCACAGTGGGCACTCCCTGGTCGAGATAATTTTCCTATGGTGAGTTTTCTGTGTATCAGATCATTTATACTCTGCTTCCTACCATCCTTTCCAATTCAGCCTTTCACTTGTCCTTACTTAGAATCCTATTTTGGGGGGCACCTGGCTGGCTCAGTCAGTTGAATGTCCGACTCTTGACTTTAGCTCGGGTTGTGATCTCAGGGTCGTGAGATCAAGCCCCGTTTCAGGCCCCGTGTTCAGCAGGGAGTCTGATGGAGAATCTTTCTCTCTCTCTCTCTCTGCTCCTCACCCCCCCTCCAAAATAATAAATCTTTAAAAAAAGAGAGAGAAAGAATCCTATTTTCACAGGCCGCTGGTCTCTGCCCCCATGCCTTGGTCTAGAAGTCTTGTTAAGCCTCACTGACCTTTGTGTGTCTCTACATTTATGGGAGTCTTGTGTATCCTTCGAATCCTGCCTCAGCTTCTGTCTTCTCTAAGAAGTAAGAAGTCATCCTTGACTGCATTCATGGTGCCCTTCCTTCCTTTGGAATTCGTTAGCTCTTTTTCTTTATCTCTCTTCTGCAGCATTTAGGGTAATCTGCAGGCACCGTTATCTTGGTTTCCTGTTTAACTTTGTATCTATGTCTTGTTTCCCCAAAGAGATGGTGCATTTCTTTATGTTATGAAGGTCTAGTTGGAGGCACATAAAGCAGTGATTAAGGTCACCAGCTGTGGGGCTGGGCTTGGCATGTTTGCGTGGTGTTGCCATCCCTCACTGTGTGACCTAGACTAGGCTGCTCACGCTTGATGTGCCTCAGTGTCTTCATTTATCCAAAGGTGATAGCAGTGCCATAGTACCTAGTTTTTTGGTAAGTTTAAATGAGTGAAGACTTAGCATAGCCACTTGCTGTTTTAATACATGTGAAGTTTTCAGAAGAAGGCCTGGCGTATAGTTCTTAAGAAGTATTGACGGGGGTATGGGGTGTGGGGGTTACCCATGCTACTGCTTCCTTCCCTAGGGAAGGAAGTGACATCCTGGTCACATGTAATATATGCTCAATAAATATTGTTGAATAGATGGGTAGTTCCCTTCTAGTCCTCCTTTGCGATTTTTTTTTTTTTTATGATTTTATTTATTTGAGAGAGCAAGCACGTGCAGGGTGGGTGAGGGAGAGAGGGAGAAGCAGACTCCCCACTGAGCAGGGAGCCCGATGTGGGACAACATCTCAGGACTCCTTGGATCATGACCTGAACCAAAGGCAGACGCTTAACCGACTGAGCCACCCAGGTGCCCCTCCTTTGCAATTCTCTAAATTAGTTTTTTTTTTTTTTTAAGATTTTATTTATTCATTTGGCAGGGAGAGCGATCACAAGTAGGCAGAGAGACAGGCGGGGGTGGGGGTGTGGGGGATGCAGGCTCCCTGCTGAGCAGAACCCCCCCCCGATGCGGGACTCAGTCCCAGGACCCTGAGATCATGACCGGAGCTGAAGGCAGAGGCTTAACCCACTGAGCCACCCAGGCACCCAGTTAGTTTCTTTTTCTTACATGCATGTTGGCAGGAACTCTGAAAGTCTCCTTTCACTTAATTCCCAAACAGAAAGAAACCTCATGGGTTTCAAGAGCTTTTACTATCTGGTACAGAGACCGACTCATAGAAACCATTTTTTTTCTTGATACTAAATTCGAAAAGGAATTTATTATAAGATTATTTATGGAGCAGGATGCTGGTGGAGGGGGAAGAGTTCATTTTTCTAAAACCTACTTAGCATGTTGTGATTAGGGAAGAAAATGTCCATTAAACGCAGGAACTGTATCAAATGACGTGGGCAGCCCAGGGGGACCAGGTCCACAGGGAGGTAGAGCACACAGAGTGAACTTTGTACCCGTCCCTCGGTCCAGAGGTTCCGCTGGGAAACCAAAGAGCAAGATTAGTGGTGCTTGCCGAAGGGCAAGTGTAACCCAGAAATGTGATCTGAAATTACCTCTTACATCACAGGCGTATTTTTGTCTTCAGGGAGCAGTGTTGTCAGTAATTTACCGTAATGGCAATAGCCAGATCATTAAACTGTGTCTGCAGAGAGCATGGAAAAATACACTGCCTTTTACACGACCGTGTCTCAAAGAATATAGTAGACTCTCCAAATCAAATACTCTATATTTAGTCCAGTTTCCCATAGGTGAGTTTGGTATTTTAGTTACATACACACTGACATTCCTTCAGAAAGGGAAGCCTACCGAGACTTATGGGGCTGTTCTGTAGAGTTAAGGCCAGTGATGAAGGGGAGCTGTTATTCTGATTTTATTTAGTGATTCAGATGGTTCTTTAATGAGTGACATTCAAATACTAGTGAGCCTGGGAGCAGAAGAAAGTTTTTGTTTTGTTTTTTTTTTTTTTAAAGATTATTTATTTCGCAGAGAGAGAGGAAGGGAAGCAGGCTTCCCGCTGAGGAGAGAGCCCGACGTGGGGCTTGATCCCAGGACCCTGAGATCATGACCTGAGCCGAAGGCAGAGGCTTAACCCACTGAGCCACCCAGGCGCCCCCAAGAAAGTTTTGTCATAGGTTAAAAAACCGGTTTTAATACAAGAAGCAGGATTCGCAATGGGCATGTCTGTCAGTGGAGGTCAGTGAGCAGACTGTTCTAAGACCCTGGGATTTAATGTTTAATAAATGATATAGTAGAGGGGCTTCATAATACCCAATCTGTGTGTGTGCGTGAGAGAGAGAGAGTGTCTTACCACAGAGAAAGGGCCGAGTGTACATAGGGAGTAAAACAGGAAACAGCCTCTTCTGCAGGGGCTCCCAAACACCAGGGTCCTGGGATACTAGGAAGGAGTGTGTGTGCACCAGAGAAACAAGCCCTTCCCCACCGGGGCGCTGGGAGGGCTGGTGCCCTAGGGACTTCTCCAGAGCCCCGGCTTCAAGTGCAGGCGATCCAGGGGCACCCTCTCTCCAGGGAACAGGATGCGTCTCAACCCTTGCTCTCTTCTTTCAGATCGACGACCCCACCAGCCACCTCGAGGAGGCGAGTGATGAGGCTGATGCCGTCACCTCTGTGAACAGCCTGGGAAGCCAGCAAGCCCTCAGCACAGATTACTTGGACTCCGATGACCAAAGAGGACAGGTGTACCCGGTCTCCCTTAGCGATGATTTCCAAGTGGCTACGTTCGCGCTCACAAACGCAGCTCCGATGGCCCCGTCCTTCCGCGAGCGGTGGTACCGGGATCTGCGCAGCCTGATGGAGCGGGCCCTGACCCCGCAGTGCGGCGGCGGGGCGGACCTGTATATCCTCGCTGGCGCCGTGCCCTCCCGCCGCAAGGTCAAGGACAGAGTGGCCATCCCCGCGTTTGTCTGGCTGGCCGCCTGCTGCGCCGCGCCCGGGGCCGGCTGGGCTATGGGCTTCGTCCAGCACGCGCGCGACGGTGACATCATAGAGGACGTGATGGTGCCCGAGCTCGAGAAACTGCTTCCGTCCAGCCCCAGGCTGTTCCAGGACAACTGCGGCGAGGCCCAACAGGACACGGAGAGAATGAAAAAAATCCTGGAAGTGGTTAACCAAGTCCAGGATGAAGAGCGAACCGTGCAGACCAAAGAGGACGCTCGTTCTCTCTCCGGCCCCCAGAGCCAGGGCTCCGCGCTGCTGCCTCCGGAGCCGGCTGAGGAGGGGAGGGGCCTTCTGGGCAAGCTGATGGGCCTCCTCGCCACCCCCGTCACCAAGCTTTTCCAACTACTTTATTACGTTGCCGTGGGCGTCCTGAAGAACATTATGTATGTCCTGTGGTTTGTTACCAAGCAAGTGTGTAACGGCATAGAAAGTTGCCTTTACCGCTTGGGTTCAGCCACCATCTCCTACTTCTTGGCCATCGGGGAAGAGTTGGCCAGCATTCCCTGGAAGGTACTCAAAGTCATGGTCAAAATCATCAGGGCCATTCTCCGGATCCTTTGTTGTCTGCTGAAGGCTGTTTGCCGCGTTCTGGGCATTCCGGTCCGAGTCCTCGTGGACGTGGCCACTTTCCCCATGCACACCATAGGCGCGGTTCCACTTGTGTGCAAGGACATCGCCATGGGCCTGGGCGGCACCCTCTCTCTGCTCTTTGACGCTGCTTTTGGCACTGTGGGGAGCCTGTTTCAGGTTATTTTTAGTATCTGCAAGAGGATTGGCTACCGGGTTACTTTTGACAATTCAGGGGAGTTATAGAACTCAAAAACACTAGCAGGGTCCAGTTACATTGAATTTGATTTTTTTTTTTTTTTAATAGAGAAAGCTGGAATATTTTGTCTTTACAATGGGTTTCTGTTTTGCTGTCAATTACTTTATATCTTGGCCTGTGGTAGGGGTATTTGCATGTTTTGCAAAGGAAGATGGTATAATTTAGACTTGACCAAAGAGAGATGTTGAGAATGGGATTATGGGTAGGTAGATCATCTGTGGGATATGGGCAAACTTCCAAACCATTGGAATCTTCCTTCACTCTGCTGCTAGATGGACCGCTTGAGATACTCTGGTGTTCATTTGTGATAACTAGGAATTACAGAGAAGGGAAGAATTAGGAAGGAGACAACTTTAACCCAAAGAGTTTCTGAGAGAGTGGGATGGGAATCTTGTTTCTCTTATGAGGTGTAAGGCACAACTTATATAATGCTGCTGGTCGATTTGTTTTCATTCGCTTCTCTTTCTCTCCAACTCAGCTGACCTTGGTGAAGTGCAGACATGCTTTCTTGTTGAAATAACTTTCTTAGGGATAAAGATTTGCTAATATCCCTGAGCTTTCCATGGCTTTGAAGGACCTGTAAGTTTTTGTGTTTTTTGTTTTTGTTTGTATGTGTGTGTGTGTGCGTGCGTGTGTGTTTAGTTTTTTTTTTTTTTCCCCTCCCAAGATGAGTTTTGCTGCATTTTTCTTTTAGGTAATGATAAGCATTTTGTGTTAAATGTGGCATAACAAAGTTTGAATGCAAGGGCAAAAATTGTTTGCCCTTTGAACAGTGTAGCACGGTCCTCTTGGGCATAAAGAGGAGAGTACAAGGGTCAGAACCCTGCTCTGAGTAGGTGGTGTAGGTCTGAGAATCCTTAGCTAAGCCTGGATTAACTTGACGTAGATTAAGTCTCGAATGAGCTCAAAGACTGATATGTTAGCCAATAGGAAAATTTGTATGACGTAGATTAAGTCTCTGGCTGACAAGAATGAGCTCAAAGACTGATATGTTAGCCAATAGGAAAATTTGTACTCTCCAGCATTCTAGGTCAGTCTTTGTTATGCATCAGACGAGTACTCATTATAGTAAAATACTCTGACCTCTATCCTTAAATGATTGTTTTGGTACAAATGTGTACAGAAGAGCCACAGAAGAAGAAAACAACTCTTCTAGGAAAAAAAAAAAAACAAAACCATATCCTTATATAAGTTTATATAAGCATAAACTTGATTAAGAATCACCATGTCTTAGGAAATTCATTTTATAGTGTGTTTGAGGCTAGAAATGCAATTTTGATTTGGGAGCTAATCTGATCAAGCACTTATCATTTTAAATCTTGCCCTAAAGGAGAAAGCAGCTGTCTTCCAAACTGCTCTGCCTTCCACAGCTGAGATGGAATCATCTGGATTTTTCTGAACATTTTAAAGAGTTGCCATGAGGTAGAAATGGGCCATGGGCCAAATGTAAAATACTGACATTGGGGTGTAGAGTACCATTCATCTGAAAGTTAGTTGTAAACACCTGGGATCCAGAAGGCAACAAGGAGGGGATAATGGAGAGAAACAATACTTCCAGTAGGTAGGTAGACCAGAAATGTGAGTGTAGTGAGTTCCATTTTGGAGAAAAATAATTGAATCACCCCTAAAGTAGATCAATTGGTGAGATAGTGTTGGGGATTATGAACACCAGACTGGTCCATGGTAGGGGATATGCACTAGACTTATCCAAGAATCTTAAGCAGCATTTTAGCAACACTTCTGTTTGTGAGTGTGAGACTCTGTAGTGGGCCTCCCTTCATTTCAGCTGCGTGGAGGTACATGGAAGGGTGAGGGTTTGCCTTGGTACTGATGGGTCAAGAATCCTGCTGGATGAAAGGAAGGGAATCTTTGCAGCTGCCAGATAGATGGTCTGGCCAAATCTTCAACTGATAAAGAAACTGAGGCACAGGGAGGCACCAGGCCTGTCTTTAGTTTCTTTGCTGGCTCGTGGCAGATCAGGAGCTAATGTCTTTCACACATGTCCCATCACACCTGGGATGTCAGATATGGTGGTGTGTGTGTCAGTACTCAGCTGCCTCCCTGGGTTTTTTCCATCATCCAACCAACAGAGCCCAGGCCCTGGCTCATCAATCGGATGGATTGAGCCTATGGGATGAAACCGTTAGCCGTCCATGCACAGCACCATGCTTCCTGCCCCCCCGAAGAATGTTTGTTCCCTCACAGTATGTGTGTGCGTGCTGATAGGCCAGAGAGTGCATCTATGGAAGCTTGAACCCCTTGGCACCAGGCAAGGAACAGGGCATCCAAACCGCCTCTTGAGAGCCATTTGGAAATGCCTTCTTTTCACTTCTAGTTGTTTAGTGTCTTATTTATTTTTGTGTGGCCTTTTGTGAAATCTGGGAACGGATAATAAGGCAAAATAAACCCTTAGGGTGAGGTAGCTGAGCCTGATTTACGGACACTGACACCAGCAGGTGGCTGGATGGTCCTCCCAAGCTGCTTTGAGCTTTGAGGTGAGAATTTGGATTGATGACCCCTGTCTTTAGCTTGGAAGATTTTTCTGTCGCTCTGTTACGTTTTCGGGCCCTGGGGAAGTCAACTCTTCATTATTACGGAGCTAATTTCTAGTCTGTGGATGAGCCACGCCTTTGCCCCTCCCCCCTCTTTTCCATTGTGCCTTTTGAATGTTGGCTTCTCACTCCCCATCAGCATTTCCACCTACATGCAGACTAGGGAGTTGGGAGAAGGACCTAGAATGAAGCACTCACCATTCCATCGGTCATTCATATGTCAAACATGGATCCCGTCCAAGATTCAAAACCTTGATTTGAACATGAAGGTTGCAGAGACCAGCAATACATGGACCCTCTCTTGGAGGAGTCCAGAAACCTAGTGGAGCGGACCCATGGTGCCGTTGACCGCTGAAACACGGTGTAGGGAGTGCTGCAGAATCAGTTCCAGCACGTGCTCCCTGGAGCACAGGAAGAAAGCCCGCAAGACCATGGAAATGAGGGAAACCTTAACAGAGGGTGTGACAAAAGTCACCTTGACATTTTCAGGCTATGTACAATGCTGTGCACCTTGCAATGCTCAATAAAGTAATCATTGACAACTCATTAGCTCTTCCATCCATCCATCTGTATTAGCCTATCTGTATTATTAACCATAAGATATCTAAAAGAGGAAAATGCTAATGGTTGAAATGAGCTTTGGGGATTATCTGTGATTTTTATTTTTTTCCCATTTTCTTCTTTATCCACATCAACTCTGGCAGTTTTCTGCTCACATCTAAGTTTGTTTAAGAAATGTTTTGGGGGCACCTGGGTGGCCCAGCTGGTTAAGCATCTGCCTTCGGCTCAGGTCATGATCTCAGGGTCCTGGGCTTGAGCCCCACAACAGGCTCCTTGCTCAGTGGAGAGCCTGCTTCTCTATCCGCTCTCTCCCCCTGCCCAACTTGTGCATGCACATGCTCTCTCTCTCTCTCTCTTTCAAATAAAATCTTTAAAAAAAGGTTTTCAGAATCGAACGAGAAGGTTAGATCAGTGAAAGAGGCCTGAACTACTGTTCAATATTCTTTCCTCTGAAAAGCTATTTGGGACACTAGGTATTTGTGGTATGTCCTCCTGAAATAAACACCAAAGTCTTATTCCACTGGTTCTGAATCACAAAGAAAATTACAAAGACACTTATTTTTTGGTTTATTCATTAGGAAACCCCTACAACATGAGAAATAATTAACAGTCTCTCGGGGATCCAGGCTTCTCTGTGGCCTTTGGTAGGGTGTCCCATCTGGGGTGCAGGTACTTCTTGGCTGTCGTCCCATTTGGGCAGGGTCTGAGGTGTGACACTGTGTCTTCTTCAGCATTTCACCTGAGCTCACCACATAATATGTGTGTTTTCAAAATGTTACACCAGGAGCCACACAGCATGGACTGCTTGACTCTCATACGTTCTCAGACTTTTCCCTGTCTCTTTCTGTAGGTAATTTCCCCCAGATCGTGGCTTGCTTTCTAATAACTACACTCCAAACTAATTATTGTTAAGCTTAAATTTCAACAAAGAAATCCCTCACGATGACTCTCATTCGTTGGCTGTGTTCGGTATGGAGTCCACAGCCAGACGCTCTGGAGAGGTGGGTCAAGGTCACTTCTGGAGGGAGTATTTAGTGGTTGAGCCCAGACTGTGGAGTCAAAATGACTTAGGCTCAAACCTTGTAATTTTCTATGTGATTCAGAATCCGTGAAGGAATCCTAAATGGCCTCACCCTTTAATGACTATGTGGTATTGGACAAGTTACCACCCAAATCCTCGGCTTCCTCCTCTGAAATGGGGCTGATTATCAGTACCAACCTCAGAGGGTTGTTATGGGAATTCAGTGAATTAATGAAGACAGTGAGGGTTCGTTACATGGCTGTCACATGGTAAGTGCTCAGTAAAGGTTGATTCTTGTTGGTACAGCTATTGTTGGTAATAACAGCCATGCTCTTGGATGAAATTACCCAGAAGTTGCCCTAGAGGTCAGGATAGTTCTAGATCACAGCTGGAAAGCCTGGCGTTAAAGTACAGTCTGGGAGTTGAGGTCATGAATGAAAGTGAAGGCATCCAGAGCATCTGGTGTCAGAGTATCTGGAGAAAGAGGTGAGGCTGGACCAGAAGTGGGGCACGAGCATATCTGGACACTGGAAGAGAGGAGTTTTCTCTCCAGGCCCCTTCCTTGCCAAGTCCATGGTTTTATAACAGGCTCAGCTTCCCAAGAACCTGTTCTTGGAAGAGAGGTAAGTACACAGAGAGTATGTACATTTCAGTGACTGGAAAGCATGATAGCCCTTACTTACGGTAAATAGTCACTCTTTATTCTTCAGCCTCTTGTGAGTTAAGGCATCGGGAAGTAGTGCCCAAAGACGAGCTGATCTTTAATACCTTCATCCAGAGCAGATGCTGACAGCATGTTCGGATTCTGGATGTTATCTCTGAAGATCGCATACCTTTCAAAATAAGAGATTACTTCTATAAAGAAGAATCCATACTCATCGGATGAACCAAAAGATAGTTTTGATCATTAATTAAGAAATGATAAGAGGTCTACTTATTCTTTGTGTCATCAGTTGGCCCACTTCATGGATCCCTCTGGTTCAAACATTAAAAAAGAGTCATACTGGCTGATGCTCAGAGCATATGGACTGGGCCCTTGAACTAAACCTTTTCACTGATGAGTTCCACTCCTCTTGGCCACCTACTTGGGCATCTTTCCACCCTTCTCTGCCTCCTGCTCCAAATGATACATGTATGAAGTACTTTCCGTGTTTCCAAGACTCCACACTGCAGGACCAGCCTCACTTCTTTTTATCTTGACATAGTTCTACCTCCTGAAAGATCACTTTTCCAACCCAGAGCCCCTTACCTCTGGACAGCTGCTCAGACAGCCCCCACCAGGAGGAACCCTACTTCCTGAGCACACCAGAAGGCTCCCGGGTAATGGGGGAGAAGTTTACAAGGCTAACAAGGGGACTTTCGCTCATGCAACTGACCAGAGATAAATTGACTTTAAAAGCATTAGAAAAACGTAATTCTTGCTTAATGCAAAGGGCTTTGAGAATAAATGCAGTGATTTGGTGGTGGGGCAGAGTGATGCTTTCAACCAGCACTCATTAAGATTCTGTTGCAAGTCAGTAAACCTTTCCTAAATATATGTAAAATTTTGCATATGCCTCGCCCATCTGAAAAAGTTCACTGGCTTCTTTTTCATCTGAAAATGGTAGATCCACTTACCAGAACCCTAGAGTTTGCAGAAGTACTTTCACCTACGGGGATTCCTCCAACCTTCCCAGACATTGTGTGGACTAGAGTGCTAGATGGCACACCCACAGTTACTAGACTTTCAAGGTAGGAGTCTAGGGCTGCTGGCATCTTAGGGAGTATTTTATTCTTTTTTGGGTAGGAAAAGGACACACTCACTAAGATGGACCAATATTCCATAAAAAAACTCTTTTTTTAAACTTCATGGGTGTGGAGAAAAGTTGCATGCAGGACTGTATTGAATAATGCTACCCTGATCTGGAACATCACTACCTAGAGACTCACTGCTACAGGAAAGGCCATGTCCTAACAAGAGCTCCCAGAATTTGGGGCATCTTTGGGAGGGAAAAGGAGTTCAAGATCAAATTTGCTATGAGTTCTGCACTAAAGTGCTTCCATAAAGAGCTAGGGCATGAGTTCGGGATTTTTTGATGTGTTGTTTTATTTGTTTTTTAGCCTGGCAGTCTGGATTCTATAGACCTGGGTTCAAGTCTTTGTGCTCCTATGACATTTTTTTTTTTTTTTGGGAAACTCTCCAAATAAAGATATCAACCTCATAGGGTTTCTGTAAGGATCAAATGAGATTATAAGCTTTGTAAACTATAAAGTATCAAAGATTTATGATTATAGGAGGCTCAAGTGTTGATTCTATTTCCTCCAAAACTGATGCATAGTTCATATTTTAAAACATGAGTAGATATAAATGAAAATTAAAGCAGATTTCTGGAAAGTAAAAGTGGTTTAGCCAAAGACTGTGTTTGGCAAAACATTAATGTCCTGGGAAGGGTCTGGATTTAAGGTCCTTAGGATTCTCTGCCTCTTATCTTTCCTTAAGTCTGTTTTCTCAAAACCAATAAATCCCATCTTCAGTAGAACAGCTCAGTACACAGCTCATGCCTTTTCCTCATGTCTGAGTCAGCAGAGTCCCTGGTATATTAGGTGTTGAAAAGAAGACACTCCATGAGTCACGTAACAATAGAGCTGATGAACAAGAAACATGCCAGAGACTGAAAAGCCACAGGGGAGCCTCTGAGAGCGGACAGAAGCTGCCCAGACCAGCCTACAAACTGAAGGCCAGCCCTGGCCTGCCACTGAGTCACCACCCATCCCCAAGAATACCAGACCACGGCTTCCAGGATTGTGTGTGTGGAGCCTCTCTCACGTGTGTATTTCCCTAAGATATGTGTTGATTAGGCAGATCCAGGGGTAACCTGTTCACTGCCTCCAGAAGTAATGACACCTGAATGCACTTCCTCAGGGCTACCGTACTTTTTCTGGATGTCACTGCAAAACGAGAAGGGAGGGACAGAGCCATCCGTCGGGCCTTGCCAAGTTGCAGGTAATAAATCTTTGCTTTTCAACAGGAATTTTCTCTCACTGAGTCACAGAGATCCCAATCAAATTTTATTAGTTTATTGCTTCTATTTGAGGGTTACCAAAAGTCAGAGAAATTCCCTGGGACATTACCGGGAATGACAGTGAACCATCATCTCATCATCTCATTATCATTATTATTATTATTAGCATTTCTTCTTCCCAGACTCACACAATTCATTGGCAGGGTTACTCCGAGTTGGAAGCCAACCCGAGAGCATGTAAGAACATCATAGAGCTCCTTGATCGCTGCCCGGTGTGGGGGGATCTCACCCCTTGAGTCTCTTCCCTTGGGCTATCTCTGTTTCCTGTAAAGATACAAAGAGCCCGAGGAGAGTTAGCACACCGTGGCAATACTAGCTGGTTAGAATAAATGATCTCACGAAATCCTTCCTACCAGCTGGGGTGATGCCTACATACAGGAATTGTTTTGATAGGTGAGGGGTGTGGTGGGAAGCCTCTGTCTTAGATCAGGTTCCCATGGGGTCAGAGTCTGGCCCAGGCGAGCCCTTCCTTTAATGGGAGGATTGAGGACAAAGTGAGGTCCTCTCTAAGATCTTAGAAATAATGCTAGCAAATTGCTATGTGTCAACTAGAAGATCGGCCCATAACAGATCAAAGGAGAAATATACATGTGGAAGAGGTAAGAAGCTGCAGGGTCCGTGACCCTCATAACCGGGGATGTGCCAGTTAGTGGGGGTGGGAGGGATAAACCTGATTTGTAACATTTGCCAGTTTCTCTAGTATAGATTCACGCACCGTGGCTAATTTCCAGCTGTCAGGGTGACATCACTGGAAGCAGAATGGGGAGGAGATGCGTGTGATCAGTGCTTCTGAGCTGGTATGAGTCACTGGGAGTCACTCCCCGCACGGCAACTTTATAATCCAACTGAGTGCATTAAGACATAGAAAAGGTGTTTCCAGCAGAGAAGGAATTGATCAGCCCTAGAATGGCAGAGAAAGAAAGGTCACTGTGACAGACACTGACCATGCCCAGAATGAGTACTAGCCACAGGAGAGGAAGGCTTGGCAACTTGCACTTGGAGTAGTTCCAAATCCAATCCATCACCTGCCCTGTGAAATGAACGCACCAGGTTATTTTAGCTTAGTGCCATTAAGTCTCAACTGACCTACCACCTCTTTTTCAATCCCATTCCAACCATACAAACTTTGAATCATGACCTGGCTTCGTAGGTCAGGTTGCCTGTAATGCTGAGAGGAGGGGTGCAAGATAAATGCCAGACTGACCCACAGTTTGAGTTAAGCCGTACAGTGGCACCCTGTAAATACATAAGGTGGCGTAATTCAGAAAGCCCTTTCACATTCCTCTCTGGACCACGTTTGACCACAGATATTTTGGGTTTTGACTTCTTTTAAGAAACGGAAGCTCTGGTCGCTGCATGCCAGCATTTTTACAAGGCTGTAATCAGCTCGAGCTGAGCAGACAGTTTGTCAGGAACCCTTCATTTCTTTCTCACCTCTCTGACCTGACCCTTTTTAAAAAAATTTTTTTTTGGTTTATTATTTTTTGTCAGAGAGGGCACAAGCAGGGGGAGATGCAGGCAGGGGGAGAAGCAGGCTCCCTGCTGAGCAAGGAGCCAGATGTGGGACTCGCCATCCCTGGACCCTGGGATCATGACCTGAGCTGAAGGCAGCCACTTAACTCACTGAGCACCCAGGTGTCCCTGACCTGACCCTCTTTACTCATTTAAGTTACTTGCTTAGCGCCCATAGCCACTTGGGTTTGCTAATCCCTAACATGAACTCATTTCATTCATATCTATGCTGTGAGCATGAATTATCCCAATTTTATAGATTTCAACCCAAAATTCAGAGATTCAACGGACTTTGCTATGATTGCACAGCTAAAGGTGAGACCCAGCTCTTAGAATTTAAGGTCACCCTTTAGGGTTGTACAGACTGTGCACTGAACAACTCTAGGGATCCCTTTCACACCATAGTCTATGTGAATGGAGCCCTCTAGAGTCGTATAGTCTGCACTAGATGTGGAACTCCCGAGACCATTTCCCCCTCCCATGTCACCATAGTCATAAGACTGTCACAAATTCAAAATCAATCACGTCCTTCAAATTTTTATTATAGAACAAAATAGATAAGTAGGTGAGATGGTCAGTGATCAGGTTGAAGCATGGACCAGTAAGTCTTAGCTCAGATAGATACGTTGTCCAACTTATGGAAACACGTTAGTGAAGGATCGGTCCCTAGTGGCCACAATAATGTTAAGGGTGATTTCATTGTTTTGCTCTACAAGTAACCCAATCTCTTTCTAGATTTCAGTCCCCACATGATTAAATGAGAGGTTTGCACTCCATTTTCCAGTTAAGACAGTAGTGCTTAACCCTGGCTAAATATTTAGAATCACCGGGGAGATTTTATTTATGTTTAATTCATGTTTAGGTCCCATCTCTAAAGATTTGAACGGACACTTCTCCAAAAAAGATATACCTAATGTCAAAGAAGGTGGGGGGAGCACATGAAAAGATGTTTAACACCATCAGTTATTAGGAAAATGCAAATTAAATTTCTGGTGGGATGTCTTATCCACACACACCGACAAGAATGGAGAGGATGTAGAGCCACTGGAACTCTTCTGTTCTGCTGGTGGAAATATAAAATGGTACAACTACTTTGCAAATCTGTTCAGCAGACTCTTAAAATGCTACACACAGACCTGCTACGTGATTCAGTCATTCTGCTCTGAGCTGTTTATCCAAGAAAAAGAAATCCTACGCCCAGACAAAGACTTGCACATATGTATTTAGAGTAACTTTATTTGTAATAGTCCCAAACTGGAAACAGATGTTTTGAGACAAGTGAATAGATCAACAAGCCATGGTATATCTCAGAGCAGAACACTGCTCGGCAATAAAAAGGAATAGACACGGGACGCCTGCGTGGCTCAGTCAGTTAAGTGTCTGCCTTTGGCTCAGGTCATAATCTGGGGGCCCTGGGATCGAGTCCTCCATTGGGCTCCTTGCTCAGTGGGGAGCCTGCTGCTCCCTCTGCTTGTGCTCTCTTTCTGATAAATAAATAAAATCTTAAAAAAAAAAAAAAGGAATAGACATATAACCACATGGATAAATCTCAAAATAATTTTGAGCTAATGAAGCCAGAGAAAAGAAAAGGAAGTTACAATATGGTTCCATATAATTAAAATTCTAGCAAATATAAGTTCATCTATAACAATAGAAAGCTGATTCATGTTTGCCTGGTGGTGGGGATGGGGGAGGTAGGGAAGGATTACAAAGGGTGTGAAGGAACTTTAGGAGATGATGTCTATGTCCAACATCTTGATTGTAGTGATGGGTCAGGATATATATTTATGTCAAAACTCATCAAACTCTTTAACTATGTGCAGTTTATTATATGCCAATTATACAATGTATATAATACAATGTATATCAATATGGCTGTATTAAAAAAACGGGTGGCTGGGTCTCAGGCTCAAAGATTCCGATTTAATTGATCTGCCATCAGTATTTATTAAAAGTTTTGCCCTAGGATTCTGGTGTACAGCCAAGGTTAGTTCTATAATCTTAGGTCATTTCAGTTTCCCTGGGCCACGTATTTTGGCAGAGCCCTTCCCCACTTGGTGACTGGAGCAGAAGGGGATGGTCCCACAACAGCAGGTGCTCATGTGAAAGGTTACCAAATGCTTAAATCCATCGCCTCAGTGCTCGGGGTCCAGCCTAGCTGCCTGGAAGCTCGAGCTACTTTGGACTTTGATAGAACAGACACACCCTCCCCTGCCAGTGTTTATCCATCCATTCCAGCCTGATGCTTCCTTGTGACAGTTTTTTTTTTTTTTTGAAGTTGACTTTGGTGAGCATGTTGATATTTAAAGAAGATAAAGATGTTATTTAGGAGGGTTCGTATGTGTAGAAACAGCATGACTTGCCCTGGCCAGATGCGTCCTACTAACATCTGCTGGTACAACCTTGGGCACGATAAGAAGCTGATACCAGATGCTGAAGTTTCAGAGCTAAGGCAGCAGACTGGGGATCCAGAATTCCAGGAAGTGGAGGAGAAATGCTCCCTGTCCGCATACTCCCAGGGATGGCAGCGAAACTGGATCACTGGCATAGACCGGGGAACATGGCGGCCAGGAGCTAGACCTAGGGGGATGACCCTTCGTGCTGAGTCCCCTTCTACTCATCCCAGAGACAAAGATATTGCTTTGAGTCCCATTCTACTTTTTATCAGTTGGGCAAAGCACCTGACCTCTCTGTGCCATCAGTCCCTTACCTAGAAAATGGAGATAACAAGGTTTTCCTCATTTACATTAACAGAGTTATCGTGGAGATCAAATGAGAAAATGAGTGTGATCAGGCTTTAGAAACACAAAGCCATTTTATTTACCATGATTATCCCAGTGTTTTATAGAAGGGAGAAGCAAAGGTTGGACTTAATTGGTAGGAAATCAGATGAGTCTGAGGAATAACATCATTACACAGTCTCCGAAATTGGACTGGCTGTTTACATGACTTGGGCGGTGTCGTAATTGTCACGGTAACAATACCACCTAGATTTTATTGAGCACCTACGTTCTCTACCCCCTCCTAAAGTGCATCTATATTTTACAGAGGATTTTTATAAAGGAAGGCACCAAGGGCTGGTAGGAAGGTTAACAATTTGTCCAAGATTACACAGCAACAAATGGACTTGGGTCTTGCCATCCCACTGTCCAGCTCCCAAGCATGTACTTAAAACCAGCTTTCTCCTACAAGGGACTGTCTCAGCTCAAGATTTTAATAAATGACTTAGGTGTTCTCTGTAGACCTTCTCTCTCAATCCCGAAGCAGGTAGGGCTCTGCCAAGAGTCAGGAAACATAAATCTTTGTTTTAGAATTTTCTGTGCTATCTGGAGAGGAGAAGAGGTGTTTATGATTGGGCTTTCAGTGCAAATATTTTCCCCTGGCTTCTGAAAATGAACTTAAAAAATTATCAGATAGCCTGCAAAATGTGAGCTGATACACCTTTAGAGTTTCTTTCCCCCACCCCTCAAGATTTTATTTGTTAATCTGTCAGGGAGAGAGAGAGCTCACAAGCAGTGGGAGTGGCAGGCAGAGGGAGAAGCAGGCTGAGCAAGGAGCCCAAGGCAGGACTCGATGCCAGGACCTGGGATCATGACCTCAGCCAAAGACAGATGCTTAACCAACTGAGCCACCCAGGCCTTTAGAGTTTCTACTTACTCTCCATTTGCTGGACACTCCATGTCCACCATGCACAAAGAGTAGGCCAACAGTACAGTTATGTGCTTGTACTGTACGCCTTACAGGCTATGACTGGGGGCAGGGGGAGAATACCAACGAATATAATTTGCAAAGGGATGGCAAACACCCTGAATATGTACAGATCTCACAAAAGTGACAAGAAGAACAGTCTCACCAATTTGTGGTGTTGCTATATAAAGTCAGAGTTTATCTTTTTGAAAGGAATAAATTGAGTACATAGAAAGGCAGATCACGAGTGCAGTCATTCCCGCATGACATTATTTATATGTATTTTTACTGTCAAAAAGCTTTTAAATGAGCAAAGGATTTCCAAATAAGTTTCCATTTTGAGAAGGGAAGTTGCAAACTTAAGGAAGGGACACAGATTTACAAATACATTCAGCCACTCTGAGTAAAGGGGAGTTTGTCGAACAGGGGTCTACCTGTTGTTTGGCCTGAGGAGAACCCTCCATCGTTGTGGACAGGTGCTTATCTTCTGGCTTCCCTGAATAATTCCAGCCTGTTTTGGGTCATTTGATTTCAGATACTGGAAGAGTTACTCCAGAAAAATGAAGATTGAGCAGCACCGATCGTAAACATTCTGAGGACTCTGAAAAGTATGCCCGGGTAGTCTTGAAGAGTCTCACAGCCCTGCCAGTTTGATGGCAAGATGGTCCAGATGGAACACATGTATAGTCCCTCGCTCAGACTCATCTCCGAGAAAATCCAATATTCCCTTGGAAAGGACTTTGGCTTCACTGGCAGCCTGAGCTGCCTCTTGCTCCCTTCAGCCTTGAAATCTGTTTAAGGACTACCCAGAAACGGTCAGTGAGCATTCCAGTGTTTTGGTCTGCAGAGATAAAACTGAGATTAAGATGAAGAACCCAAGCTCAAGGAACTCATGGTCAAGTTGACCCTCTGATTATCAGTTCGTCAAATGCCCTTGCCTTCTAGTCTTTTTATTTATGTTCCCAGAACAATATGACCTGGAGAATGGGATCATGGTGTGAGAGCAAGAAGATGGACGAGGTACGCTTAGCCCCTTGCTGGGCCCACAGGAAGTCTTTCCTCAACAGCCTCTGTTACGTCAGCCCCGTTGTGAGCAGTGTGTCCTCCTTCCTACCTCCACTGGTAGGCTCTTGAGGCAGGGTGTGAAGTCCAGGGGCAGAGTTCTGATACTATCACAAATGCTCACAGGCGACAGACCTCTGAGCCATGCTCTTCCCGGGAGAAGCATTTCACACTGCCCCACGCAGGTCTCCAGCTCTACGTTGCTGGGTTGGACAAAGAAGATAAGGAAGGTGATCAGATCATGAACACATATCTCCCTTCAGTGCACTTCCATAGGGACTGAGTCTCAGAATTGCTCATTTCGAGAAATTAGAGATTGTGTAGGCATTTCTCCAAATGCTAACATAGCATAAGGACATGCTGTTTCTTTCTTCACAAGGCAACGTGAAAACTATTTCACACACTGAGTCAGTGAAAAGAGCAAAGAAGAAATGAGTTGTTATAATGAGGAATGAAGGGCGTCTGGGTGGCTCAGTTGGTTAAGCATCTGCTTTTGGCTCGGATCATGGTCCCAGGGTCCTGGGATCGAGCCCTGCATCGGGCTCCCTGCTCAACAGGAAGCCTGCTTCTCCCTCTTCCATGCCCCCCTGCTTATGTTCCCTTTCTTGCTCTCTCTCTCTCTCTCTCTTTGTCAAATGAATAAATAAAATATTTTTAAAAAATTTTTAAAAATAATGAGAAATGAAGTCCATTGCCACTGAGGGAGATAGTGTCTTGACAGAATGAAAATGCAACTGATCAGAAAAGAAACTCGAGACCTATTTAGTTTTCTTTTTTGATGACTAAAAAATGGAAGCAGATCTTATCCCTGAAAACTGTTTTGTTCCTAACCTTCAGCACACAAATGTTCTTTCCTTTGAATGAGTATCCTAATCAATCCCTTTGGATGAGGTCCGAATAGCTAGGCAGGCTTAGTGGGCTGCAGGTAAACACTGTGACCGTGGCCAAACTTTTTTTTTTTTAAAGACATCAATTCACATTTTATTTTGTTTTTATTTATTTATTTTTTATTAACATATAATGTATTATTTGCTTCAGGGGTATAGGTCTGTGAACCATCAGTCTTATACAATTCACAGCACTGAGAATTTGGGTGCCCCCTCTGCTGTAGTTTCTTCTCCCTGCCCTTTATTTTATTTTTTTTCTAAAAGATTTTATTTATTTATTTATTTATTTGAGAGAGAGAGAGAGAGAGAGAGAGAGTGAGAGCGCACAAGCCGGAGGGGGTTGGGGGCAGAGGGACAGGGAGGAGCAGACACCCTGCTGAGCAGGGATGCTGATATGGGATTGGATCCCAGGACTCTGGGATTATGACCTGAGCTGGAGGCAGACCCCCAACCAACTGAGTCACTCAGGTGCCCTCTCCCATTTGATGTATCATTTGCCATCCGTGCTGTTGTGAACCATAGACTCATTTGCAAGAGTTGCAGAAAAGCAGCTGCAGCCTTCCAGGGCCAGCTGTAGGAGGATCGCGGTTGCGGACCAGGATGTGAGCTGTCTTCACCCCTGAGCAGGAAAGGAGGAAGAGGAAGATGGTGGAGATTTGCTCGTGGGGCACAGGCACAGATGAGAAAACAGATGGAGGCCCTTGGGACTGATGCCAAATTGAAGCAAGAATGAAGGTCTGTCTTTCCAAAGGCATTCTTGTTATGACTCTACGGATCATCTCTCTCTAGGAGAGGTGTCATGATTTCCCTGATCCTTTGCATCCTAGGAGGGCTCAGCAGAACACCTCAGACCCATCTCTGAGGGTCTGTTAGGACCCTCTAGACACATCTCAATCCAGGAGGGTTCTTGAGTGCTCAGAAACCATACAAACCAAGAGAATGTAACAGCAATGAAGTCTCCCCACCGGTGGCCAAACTTCCCAGAAAACTGCCTCCCCTGTTCCCCACCAAGTTCCTTTTTTTCTTAGGACTTCCTCTTGTGAAGGCGGCTGCTCTGTCTTCAGAGGTAATTCAACAGATTCTGCCCCTACTCCACGGTATGAATACATTGTAGCAACAAAAGAGAGTAAATCCCGAACAGCAGGGCCCTGTGCTGGGTTGTATATAAACTCCCGTTACAGACATGCAGAGAAAGATCGGTACAAACAAGGGATAACATTTTCAAAGGAGAAGAAAGAGCATGAGGACCCAAAGTGATCTCATGGGTGATGAAGGGATGCGAAATTGCTCTGTCCCAACACCTGGGAGGTGGGGGCAGAGCTCACAGCAGGTGAATCAGGTGAGGAGGAGGAGGGTGGATTTCCGAGAGCTGTGAGCGCTATTCTGGTGGGTTCTCTTCTCCCTCTTTTTCCCAAGAGAAGACGAGGGCTTTCTCATCTGTGCCATGGAACTTCCGTTTCTCATTGAAAATAAAAGTTCTAACCCTCTATCTGTGGGAAGCTCATGGTGTGTGAAACATTTTTTATAGATAATTTTAAGAAGCCATAAGATATGTCTGTGTGTGGGAACCCGGGATGGCTCATAAATTGTAGCAGCTTCTTAACTTTGGCTGCAGTGAATGCTGAGTGAACCCTTCGGAGATTTAAAACAAACAAACAAAGAAACAAAAAACAACTGGTTTCTGCTGTCCATGAAAATTACGGCCTGTGAAAACCTTCATGTCACTTTTGAAGGCTGAGAAAGCCACTTAGGCTGTCGTTTGAAATGAATGTGGATTGGGCTTCCGACGGCCGCACGTAGACTGATACGAACGTTGGTGAAGGAAATTTCTGGCATTTTTCTGGACCCACACATAACAGGATACATTTTCTCGTTGTTCTCTTCTCTTCACTTTCTTCTTCTTTTCGTTTTTCTTCTTTGGTTTTGGTCATTCCAGGAGCCGAGGCCCCGGTGGCCAACAGACCCACGGACCACCCTCACAGGGTCCGAGGGCCGGTGTCCAATTCCAGGCCCAGCCTGCCTTCCTTGAGAAGGGGGAGCCTGGGCTGAGAGGGGCAAGTGCCTGTGTAAATAGTTGACTTCAGGATATGGGATGAGAAGGCAAAGAACCCGAGAACTGCCACTCAAAATACAAGCTGGTATGCAAAAAACAGATGGGCAGGAGCCCGAGTGCAGGGAAGGTGTGTGACCGGAGCTGGCCAACAATGAGGTGGCTCACCCATTCCCTGCTGGGGACGTGCAGTTACTACACTGGGTCATGCCATCCCTGCGTTTGCGCTTGGGTCTGGCCTTGGTCTCAGTCATCTTGGAATTCTGCTTCCGACAGTGCCCACAGAGCAGGGGTTAATAAGTAACTGTTGGATTGAGCAAACTTTCCTGAAGAAATGTCCTCCCTGGGGGCCAGGTAGAACTAGAAGAATTCCAAGATTCCTTTCTCCTCAGAGATTTTATGATCTTATAGAGAGCATGGGACAGGGGCTCACTAAATATTGATTCAGAAGATGTCTGGTTACTACTGAGTTTATGTGTCCCCATCTTCTATCTCCCCATATAAATAAGTTTACCCTTTTCTCCGAGCGTAGCAATCACTGATCAAGCACTTCTTCCGTTTGTCTGCCTTGTCTCATCTCACAAGAGCCCTAGGAGGTAGAGTTTGGGCTTGTACTGCTGCATAACAAACCCATAATTTAGTGGTTTCAAGCAACAGTTGATTATTCCCTGCCACGGTCTGTGGTTGGACTGGGCTCAGCAGGGCCATTCTTGTTGGGGCCTCATGGAGTCACAGTTGGCTGGGGCCGTGGGCATCTAACGGCCCAGTGGGGCGAGACATCCAAGATGGCTCTCTCTGTTAGCTGGTAGTTGATGCTGTCTGTCAGCTTGGGCCGTTAAGCAGATATCTCCACTGCCAAACTGCTCCAAGTCCGTGGCCTTCTCACAGCATGGTGGCTGGTTTCCAGCGGGGATGTTACATGAAACCCAGACAAAATGACCTGGTCTCATGTAATCTAGCCTTGAAGGTCCAGAACATTGTTTCTGCAACATTCTGTGGTCATGGGAGTCGCAGAGGCCAGGTTGGATGCAAGGGAAATGGGAATTAGATGTCATCTGTTGACAGAGGAATGGCAAGGTCATTTTCTTTATTTATTTTTCATTTTTTCTTTTAAAAGATTTTATTTATTTATTTGAGAGAGAGAGAGAGAGCATAAGCAGAGAGGGAGCAGCAGACTCCCTGCTGAGCAGGGAGCCCTATGTGAGACTCAATTCCAGGACCCTGAAATCATGACCTGAGCCAAAGGCGGATACTTAATGGACTGAGCCACCCAGGCGCTCCAAAATGACAAGGTCATTCTGGAAGAGCAGCTGGTGTGAGAAATATTACTGTAGACATTCAAGGAAAATACCATCTCTCATAAGTATCTACTGTTAATATCCTGTTCTACACGTGAGGATATTTTGCTGTGATTCGCTAGGTCATTTGGTTAGTTTGCTCACTTACCGGCAACCAAATCCATTCTCCCTCTGATTTCTTAACCACTTTGCTTCACTTAAGACAGTGTTCTAAAAAGTTAACGAGTCACCTCTTCAAAGATGCAGTATTGTTTTTGAGAACATAAAAGTATATTCTAGTAAAATGTGTAAACTTGACATGAAAGTTCTAGTAGGATTTGAGATGTCCTGTCTAATGAATATTAAAGAAAGAAGTAACATTTTTGAGCTGATTCAGTGATCCAGGTACTTACACACTCTATATAAACTCATTTAATCTTTACTAAAATCTTTTCCCCCAGGTGAAAAGCGAAATTTTAAAGGTTAGATAACTTGCCTCAAATCACATAGGCACTAAGTGACAGAGCCAGGATTTAAACCCCAGTCTGTCTCAGCCCACCTTCCAGGCAGCTCCACGTTGAGCTTGGGCGCTCCCAGGAATCAGACGATGAGATGAGATCAGCATGAAGGAAGGTCACTGATGAGATCAGGGACATAACCTGAAAGGGGATGTAAGGACACAGCATCAAGCAAAGGAAAAGGTGAGCTGCTGCTGTCATAGCAAAGGACTCAGGAGGCCCTTGGGGGGCTCTGAAGCCGGGATAGCCCTTCAGAGTTGTCCTGAGCAAGGGGTCTTGTCTTTATTACCACCAGCCCCCCAGCTTGTGCAGGCATCATAGTAAATGGTTGCTGAATGAACCAATGCCAAGCCATTGATCCAGACTGAACTATAAAAGGAGGCAGCATCATTGGGGGGCAAGGGGTGGGGAATGCTGACATACCAGAACAGCCAGCCATAGCCCTGGACCAGGACTGCCTTTCCTGTAGCACACTAGAACATTCAGGCCCTAACTTCCTCAAAAGGAGAAGCCAGCTCTCTAAGCCCAAACAAAGCACTAAGATGAACATGGCAAGTCCGTTCATCTACCTGCCCAAGGAGTCCTCAGCACAGACAGGTACATTTTTAATGTTGTTGACTTTAGGCATGACCCCAGAATGAATCAAATTACAGTATTGAGTTTATTTACTCTAGGACTCCATGCCGTGACCACACACCCAGTGAAAAGTTCCTACGAGTAAATAATTCAGGAGCTGTGTACTCTTCGATGCCGCTGGTAGGAGCTTGGTAGGTGATAAACTATTAGCCGCCCATCATATGACGATCATCCAAATCCGGTGGAATGACATGAAGGAGCCACCCATTTCCCAGACCTACCCTTTGTCTCTGGGCCTGGTCCAGCCTCACTTTCTGTCTCTGTGCAGAATGGGAAGGGGGAGAAGCAGGGAGAATTAGAAGTCAACGGGGACGAGGAAAAGAAGAGACAGCTTAAGGGAGGTAGGGCTGATTTATTGAATGTGTTATCCCACTCAGCCCTTCTTGTGACCCTATGAATTATTCTGACTGCCAGGTTTCAGATGAGGAAATGTGGGGAGGAAGAGGGAGGAGAAGGAGAAAGGGGTGAAGGGAGGAAGGAAGGAAGGGAGGAGACTGGAGTTGAGCCCATTTATCAGAAAAGGGGGACAATTTTTTAAATGTTGCCAAAACATACTCATGCTGCCAGAAAACGATGTTTTCTCCTTCTGCACCAGAAAACCATGTTTTTTCCTTCTGCACCTTCTGTTTTCAACAGAAAACAAGAAGGAGGTAAGTCCCTGAACCCCCAGTCCTCATTCCACCTTCACTTCCTCCGTTCAAAATAGCTCTAGGTCCTGCTTGAGGGGCCCGAAGACCTCTGATGGACCGCATTTCCGAGGTTTTTTTGACATGTAATGATGTAAATCCTCTTTTGGCTTCATTTCTAACAGAACTGCCAACAATGAAATGAACACTTACTAAGCGCTTGCCGTACGTTGGAAACTTTCAAATGTGTTATTTCATTTACTCTTCACAACAACCCTGCCGAGATAAAGAATTATTAATTCTGTTTTTGAGGAAGATGAATTTGAAGCTCAGAGAGGCTGAATAAGTGGTCCAAGATCACAGAGCGAGTGTCAGAACCAGGATTCTAAGCCAGACTGGAGCCTGCACAATATTTCCTTGATCGTCCTGCCTCAAGTTTACTGAGGTCCATGAGCCCCACGTGGATTACCCTGGTCTTGCTTTTGGCTGATACGAACATTCAGCAGACATCAAGGATTGTAAATTTCACAGGATCGGTTATCTGTTTCTGGGCATTTTGTTTTTATTTATTTAATTCAATTGCGCACGTGCGCGCGTGTGCGTGTGTGTGTGTGTGTGTGTGTGTGTGTGTGTGTGTGTGTGAGACAGTCTTGGTACCTGTAGAGTATACAGGCCTCCCTCAAATAAGCAAAACTTCCCACTGTACTGAGTCATTTGGCAAGAAGAAGTGGTCCACAGCCAGTGCAAACAGAGGAGGAGTGCAGGCAGGGAAAGGGAGGGGTGGGAGGGGAAGTTGGAAATGTATGGAGCTGTGAGTTCAAGGACCTCATTTTTGCCTTCTGCAAAATTACCAGCACCCCATACATGAATATTTTTCCAAGGAGTCACCCAGTCTATACTTTTGGTCGGTGGTCCCTCAGTGACCCCATAGCCAGCATCCACTGCTCCGGGCTTTGGTAGTCATCTTTGGTCTGGGACTGGCTCTAGCGTGTGTGAATGACTGTGGAGTCTGCCAACAGTTGCCCAAGGTGGAGAGGGTAACCATTATTCCCAGAACCCCTGAGGTTCTGCCCTTTTGCAGAGCAGATGGGAGGGATCAGGTCCTCCCAGGTCTTGGCAGTGGACTGAGACACTGGCAGGAGTATTGAGGGAGGACGGACAAGCCAGAGCCTGAAGGGAGAGGACCATTCCGGAGGCACACTCAAGCAGAAGGCACTGTGTCTCAGATCTAAATGAGGAGGCAGGGGGCCTATGCCAAGGAGGTGGGGCAGGTGAAAGAGGGAGATGGGAGAAGGAGGGAATAGGGAGGGGTTCCTTCCTGGGGCACACAGAAGAACTGTCAAGCAAATGCCAGCCACAGTTTTGGAGGCTTTAGATGGAAAGGGAACAACATCAAAATGCCATTAATTCTCAACCCTGGGTGGTGGAAAGGAAAAAATGTACACTTATAAATGCATATATTAATTTATGTGTGTGTAAAAAACGCATGTGTGTATAAATTCATACATGTATACGTGTGTACATATGTATGCATAATTTCTCTACAACAGGGCTGGGTTTGGGACCCCCCTACCGCTTCACAACTGTGGACCTTGCATCAGATACAGAACCTGAGAGTAAGAATTCCTCTGGACAAGGCTGGCAAGGAGGAGCCAGGTGCCTGCCAACACTCAAAGCGCAGGCACTCTTCCCTTCTCTTCCACTACCCCCAGCAATTAGGAAGGTCACTTTGTTTCCTTCCCAGGCAGGGACCTGGAAGCACAGTGAAGCTCCAGTGGAGTCCTCTGAGTGGGAGCCCTGGGCATGGAGGGGTGGCCTCGGTCTAGGAGGGCGGGCTACAAAGGGGCATTGTTCCTGGAGGGCTGGCTGGGCCAGGCGCCCACTCCGCCCAGGGCCTGGGGTGGGTAGGTTTGCTCCGGAGGGGAAGTCCTCCAACCCAGCCCATGGTGGCCAACCTTCAACAATAGTTTGGTTAAAAATCAGGAATGCAGGAAAATGCCAGAGACTGTTTATTTTCCCCTGGGGTGGGTGGGGGAGAAAGCCACTCCTTTTCTTGAGCTGAATCAAGGCTGTGCACCCTCCCCCTTCCCTCTCCAAGTTCCGAGGTCCTAGGGGAGGCAGCCAGGTGACAACACTGTCCTTCCTCTGGGCAACAGCGCGTCCTTCCGAGCCCCCTCTGCCCGTTTCCTCCGGCGCAGAAAGGACAGGCTGATGCTTAGGACACCAGGGCCCGAACTGGGCTGAAAACCTCTCCCCTGTCCCAGTCAGTACGAGGAGCCTGAGCAGGGGCTCGGTTCCGAAAGCTGGAAGTCCGGCAGCTGCGATCGGGGGTGTACACAGCGTGCCCCGCTACCCGGACTGCTGGCGCCTCCTCCAACAGCCCCCGGGTCCCACGAGGGCGGCGATGGCACCCCCTGGCGGGGGACAGGAAGGCGGCAGGGCGCTCGGGGCTGTCCGACGTCTCGGGGATGCCGAGGCGCTGCGGCAAGAACCGTGCTTCTCGAGGGTCCCGGCGGTCCCGCCTGCCCACAAGGGGCCCGCCCTGCGGCCCCAGTCGGCCGAGTCCGACCGCGGAGGCCCGAGGTGGGCTGAGGTCCGCGGAGGGGGCTACGTGTCCAAGGCGCGGCCCCATCCCGCTCCCGTCCCCCACCCGCTCCTTGCATCTCTGGTGACCCTCGCCGCCGCGGGGAAGACGAGCGGGAGGAGGACTGCGACGGGCGGGGCCGCCAGTGCTCCCTGTACTCGGGACCTCACGTCCCTCCTCCCGGCCCGGGTTCTTCCCCGGCTTCGGGCTGGGATTCTGGGAGTCCGAGGGAAGCCTTAGACTCCCAGGACCGGCCACTGTCATCCACCCAATTACGCATTGGCCCCCTGGGCCTCCCTGGATCCGCTGAAGACCCCGGCGGGGCCTGATCCCGCAGACCCTCCCCAGGCTGAGGCCAGAGCAGAAGCTGCTGAAGACGTGAACGCAAAGCGGGGGGTTAGATGAATCAAAGGTACAACTGCGTCAGCCTCGGACCGTCTGTTGACCCATCTCAGTGGGACCGTAGGGCCCGCCCTTCCCTAGACCCCGTGTCCCCTTTTTTGGCAATGCGCCCCATCTGAGAGGTGTTAAGAGGGGCGTCGGGTTACAGTTGAGCGGGGCTGAGGTTGGCGCCTGGTACCCCCGCCCCCGCACTCCTCCACCGTGCGCCGATTGCACAGGCTCGCCGGCAGAGGGCAGCCTGGTTCCAGGTTCTCGCCCCACCTCCCCCGTGAGGCGGGACCTGGGTACCTTCTTCTTTTACTGCGTCTCCATCACCTGCAGGAAGGCGCCGTGCGGGGGTGGGGAGTAGGCTACGCATCTCGTCTCTAGAAAAGCCAGCGTGGGTCCAGTTGACTTTTCTTTTACTCCTCCTCTTGAGAACTGTTTACATTTTAAGGAGCTACGAAGCCTACGCACACGAAGTGGTCCAAGGAAGGCAGGGTGTGTGTGTCTTCAGTGGGCAAACCTCTGATGGAGGCTGAGGGAAGACCTTTCCTGTTTCCGGAAATCATCTCAGATGCCAATTTGGGGAGCATATAAAAGCACCTGCTGTGCCAGGCACTCCACTGCACACTGTCTGGGTGGAAGAACCTCTGGGTTCGGAGCTATAAAAATCCAGCTGAAATTCTGGCTCTCTCCCTATGAGTTGGCTCTTATTAGAGGGATCCTCCTCCTCCTCCTCCTTCTTCAAGATTATTTATTTGACAGAGACAGCGAGAGGGAACACAAGCAGGGGGAGTGGGAGAGGGAGAAGCAGGCTTTCTGCTGAGCAGGGAGCCGGATGCGGGGCTTGATCCCAGGACCCCAGGATCAGGACCTGAGCAGAAGGCAGATGCTTAACGACTAAGCCACCCAGGAGCCACCAGACTGCATCTTCTTACAGCACTTAACCACTATGGTCATTTTATCCGTTCGACACATATTTATAGAGTCCACACTGTGTGCCAGTAAAGGATTATTTGCTGGCCTTCGAGTCAGACAATAAGCAATACACATAAAAACAAAATCATATCTGTTGGAAGAGGGCCCATTTTACAGGGCTTTGTAAAAATTTAATGGACCTTGGCATTCATGTGAAAGAAATGGGGAATCGTTTGTAGGTTTTGAGCAGCGAGTGGGCATTTGCTTTTTACATTGTTTGCTGCATTGAGAATAGATGGTAGGAGATCTTGAAGCAACATGACCACAGCAGGGACCCAGGGGAGAAGGGTGTTGTCTTGGGCCAGGTGGGGGCTACTGGAGGTGGAGAGAAGTGGTGACGTTGTGAGTATGCATTTCAGACTAGAATAAAAACAATTCCTGTCTGCTGTGAGGTGCGATTGGTAGGAATCGAAGATGGTTCCAAGGACCGAGACTGGAAAGCTCTGTGAAAGGCACTGACAAGCTGAGTCTTGGACGTACTAAGCTGGAAGGGTCTAACGGAAGAAGTGGTGGAGAAGCTGACTAGCGACGTCTGGGCTGGAGATAGGAGATAGGGCTAGGAGATAGGGATGTGGGGCTGTCGGGATACACAGAGGTGGCACTGGAAGGTCTGAGATCTGGAGAGATCTGGAAACAGCGAGTGGGACATGAGAGTGTAAGCACGGAGTCTGGGGCTGCCCATACATGCATCATGCCTGGTCCCTTTGCTCAGCTGTAGTTCCCGTGATCCTCTCTGGTTTACGGTTCCATCCCAGCACCTGCTCACAGAACATCTGATTCTTACATGTAAGGCAAGCAAAACAGGATGCCTACCTTGTTAAGATGGTTGTCGGGAAACGCTAAATGGGGCAATGAAAGTGAAAATGCCTTCCAAACAGTAGGCACTCAGTATGTTTTTAAGATGCAGGCTTGAGGATCCCATTCTTACTTATAACTCAGATATATATGAACTTCACAGACTCTATTACCTGATAGCACCTTCACAATGAATTCCCGATGCATGTGGGCAAGCACTGTTCTTCTCATCTTCTAGAGGAGGAAAGTAGGCTTGGTGAGGTAAAAGAATGTCCCGACGGTGAACATCTAGTGGTCATACCAGCCGTTCATATATTTGAGCACGTCTGTGTTGTGCACTGTGTTAACAGTTTTGACTGTATCTTGGCAACAATGCTCTGAGCATAGAAAGAATGGTTACCATAGTCAAGGTTGCACACTGAGTGGGTGGCAGAGCCTGGGGCATGAAGCAGACCCCACTCCCTCCTGATCCTGCCCAGACTGTTCTTTTCCCAACCTTGCAGCTCTTCTCCCTCCTCCATGAGCTAGACCCCCAGCAGGGCCGGGCCCCACCGCTCACAAAGTGAGGGGCTATCTCTTTGCCTTGAAGGTAGCAAAATTCTCCATCCTTCTACTTCTCTCCTACCAAGCCTGCTGCAGGATCTGAAAGTTCAGTCACACCTTGGAAGTTTCTAGAGCAATCTAGGTAAAAGCATTTTGGTTCTTTGCTTCCTCTCTCTGGCATGTCCTTTCCCTTGTTCTCTGTCTAGTGAACAACTCCTGTGTGTTCTTCCACATTCTGGTGAATTCTGATGTGTGTTTTCACAGGCAACTCGTATGTCTCTTCCACTGTGAGGACTTCCCTGGTTGCACTTGACAGAGTTAGTCACTTCTTAGTTCACGGGACACTTTGGTCATGCCTCTGTTGTAGCAAGTGTCACAACAAAAGGACAGTTTCCTGTGGATCTGATGGATGCCACTGTAAGATGGAGATTTCCTCTGGAATGCTTTTTGTGTGTGTGTCTGTGTATTGACATGGTGTTTGCTTCACAGATATGTACATGAATGAATGGCCCATCAACAATCGCGATCAAAGCAATTATGGGTGTGAAATGATGTTTCAGAGACGAGGAAATAGGCTCAAAGAAATTACTTGCCCAAAGTCACTCAGCTAATTAAATATTGGAGCCTGAGCTCCAGAGAGATAATGAGGTTAGGTTGTGCCTCCTGAGGTCTCTGACAACCCCGGAAGCCGGAAACCTTCAGGTTGCTGCTACCTTCTCTTTCCTGGAGCACGCAGGGTCACCGAACTCTCCCCCAAATGATCCTGCAGGTGGCAACAGAGGCCAAGGAAAGGTGCCTCATCCTGGAGGGAGCCCGGATCCAGGGGGTGTGTGCGAGGAAGGCAGAGCCACCAAGGGCAAAGGCAAGGTGATTTGAAGAAATCCAGGCAAGGGATCGCATTGTTTGCCTCCAACATTTGTAATTCAGGAAGAAATTGTTTCGACTCCTAAAAATTGACATGAAGAAAGAAAAAAACAATTAAAGGAAAAGGACATCAAAAGGTGAAATGAAACTTTATCTCTGGATGAAAAAGCCACATGATCTGTCCCAAGTCCAGAGGTAGAAAAGGGCAGAGGGGAGGGTCAGTCTCTGGACTCATCGCCTATGTCATTAGTGGAGCAGGCTGCTCCTGACGGCCGAGCACAGAGAAACCAGGTGTGGCTGCAGATGCATTTGATGGGCCCTATAGAGTGTTTGATCACAGACTGAGGGCCCCCTGGAGGGCCAGGATTTATGGCTTGTGGGGCTCTGTCCCCAACTCTGCCCTCAGAAACATTTTTATCAACGGCTCCCTAAAAAAGCAGAGGGAAGGTCCTCAAGTTCGCCAAGGATAGGAAGCTGACCGCTTGCGAGTGCCCCTGGGGAAGAGTGGGGAACTGTACAGGTCCAAGCAGCGTGGGCCCATGGGGAAATGGAAGAAGGGGACATGTCACCCTCGTGTTCAAAATCCTCGGCCAAGGACAGTATGGAATAGACATGATTTTAGCAGCCCCGTATGTGGAAAAGAATGGGGCTGGGACCTTGTTTATGCCGCACCTATAAGACATTCCCACGGTCTCTTTACACATCACCACAGGCCATGAGGTGCTAATGGGGAAACAGGCTGGGAGAGTCCTGCCCCATGGAGCGCTGGAGCTACGGTGTAGATAGTGTTTCTCTAAGTCTTGGGCGGCTTCTGGGCCTTCGCTCCACATCTCTAACCAACTGCAGAATCTGTCCATTCTTTGCTCTGACCCTCTCCCTTCCTGTCCAGCCCCCTGCTGAGTTAGAGGAACAGGTGGCCTATTTCTCCAGGGGCATCTTGGACAACTTCTGCAGTTGATCTCCTCTATTTCCTCC
This sequence comes from Enhydra lutris kenyoni, assembly GCF_002288905.1. Classification (NCBI taxonomy): domain Eukaryota; kingdom Metazoa; phylum Chordata; class Mammalia; order Carnivora; family Mustelidae; genus Enhydra; species Enhydra lutris. Next base: position 6,500,966 of record NW_019154121.1, on the reverse strand, counting down.
CAATAATCTGATCCGTGCCAAATGGGTAGAATTGCTGGATTCAGCCAAAGCCAAAAACCAGAGACTCAGTTAAGTTTGAGTTTTGGAAAAACAATGAATAATTTTCACTGAGACATACTTGTAGTAAAAATATTTTTGTTGTTTGCCTGAAATGCAGATTTCACTGGGCAGCTGTATTTAAATGCCAATGGTACCTATGAGTGTGAGTTCTGAAAGGCCATTTCCATTATTGCGCAAGTGTCCAGTTTTCCTGTTACCTATCTGCAACCACAAGATCAAGTCCCTACCTGCCTTGACAGGTAACATAAATGCAGGAATTGGGTGATCAACAGGAGGAAGGGGGTCTGGAGCTGAACTGAGAATTGAAGAGAGGCAGGGCGCCTGGGTGGTTCAGTGGGTTAAGCATCAGCCTTCGGCTCGGTTCATGATCTCAGGGTCCTGGGGTTGAGCCCCACAACAGGCTCTCTGCTCGGTGGGGAGCCTTCTTCCCCTTCTCTCTCTGCCTGCCTCTCTGCCTACTTGTGATCTCTCTTTCTCTCTCTGTCAAATAAGTAAATTTTAAAAAGAGAAAAAATTGAAGAGAGGGGACATATGGGTGACTCAGTCAGTTAAGCTTCTGTCTTTGAATCAGGTCATGATCCTGGGGTCCTGGGATCCGGTCCTGCATGGGACTCCTTGCTCCGCGGGGAGCCTGCTTCTCCCTCCACCTGCCACTCCTCTGCTTGTTCTTGTTCTCTCTCTCTCTCTGACAAATAAATAAAGAAAATCTAAAGAAAAAAATTTTTTTTGATGAGCGAATCTTTCTCAACCTCAGACATTCAAATTCAGATGTTGAAAATGTATAATAAATCATGTTATAGCAAAGAGCAAACAAATACACACACCTGTCCATAGCTGTCAGAGTTTGGCTTCCCATCTGGAACCCAGGCTCAGATGAACCCCAGACTCAGATGGTGTTGGGGGCTCCTGCCGGAGTGTCCTGCCGTCCTCTCCCGTCCCCCCGCTCATCTGCCAGCTCATGCTCACACACCATGGCCCACCTCACCCCTGGCCGTCTCCCCCTTCCCTGTGGCCGCAGGGGCCCATGGCGAACTTTCCCTCTCTGTGGTCAAAGCTCTGCTCCCTGCCCACCAATACCTCTCATGGTCACATCACTTCCTCTCCAGCAGCCCAAAGAGCAGACAGGAGGTGACTTTGAGAGGTCCCCATCGTGTGCCAAGTCCTTTATACACAGACCTTTGCTTACTTTGGGCCCCCTCTCCTCGGGGAGGTGATGAATCACTCAGAGGGTGACATCCTATGTGTTAGACACCTTCAGATTCCACCCTGACTTTTAGCATGAAGACATGCTAGACAGCATAGACTTCCCAATGGGACCAGGAGCGTGCGAACCCATGAACTCAGTCACAGCGGACTGGGAGCCTGACCGTCCCCCAGTGCTTCCCCCGCCCCCACATTTCCTGACCACCTCCCAGGTCGCCTCCCAATTCTAGCTGCAAACAGTTTTCAAATCTGACGTTTCAGCCTGAGTGAGCTTTGGCTTCAAATAACAACATTATATGTTAATAAAAAAATAAAGCTACTATGATAAAAAAAAATTCCATTTTTTACAGAGCCGATTAAGACCTGAATTTGAAAGACGTGTGTTCTGTTTTGGCCTCTGTCCTGCCGGGTAGTTTCGCTTTATTAGAAAATTAGCCAGAGCACCTTCAAAGGCCTCCTCTTGTGCATGTTGAACTGAGCCAGACTTGGAGTTTTAGAAGGAATGCCATTCTTGGCAAAGCCATACCTTTTGTTTCTAAGTGTTGGGGGAGGGCAAGGAACATGGATGATTCGGGCAAAGGACCACTTGGCCCCAGACCTGATCCACTTCTGGTGGGAAACACAAGAATCCTGGAAATAATTGAGTTAGATACTAAACGAGGGGGTGGCAAAGGAAGGGACAGGCACCTTTCCATCTTGCTAACTCTGAAGATTTTTCCAGGGTCCTCCCCCTCTTGGGATTGCTGCCTCCCCAGCTCCATTCTGGCCCAGATGTGTGAGCGCGGGGCTAGGCTCAGCCAGCTCGCCTTTCTCTGACTTGTCGGCTGCCTCCTGGAGCTGCCTGGCCAAGAAGGGGCCTTTTGAGTTCCGCTGTTATTCTTTTCTTTCCTTATTTTTTTTTAAAGTTAATTTAATATAACTTAATTTAATTTATTTGACAGAGAGAGAGAGAGAGATTACAAGTAGGCAGAGAGGCAGGCAGAGCCAATGTGGGACTCAATCCTAGGACCCTGAGATCATGACCTGAGCCGAAGGCAGAGGCTTAACCCACTGAGCCACCCAGGCGCCCCTACTACTCTTTTCTTTAAAAACAGAATCCCTTCTTTTCAATGGGAAAAGATGTCGTGACCAATGTTATGTCTCTGTTTAGAGTTAGGCTCCAGATTTCTCCAAGGGGGGGGGGGAAATGGCTTAAAAAACAAAAAAACAAAAAAACAAAAACCTGGATGAACTAGAAGTTCTTTTTATATATCAACTTCAAAGAGACTGTACTTGGCCCCTTGAACAGGACTCATAGCACAATTTCCCAATCAGAAATCAGGGACCAGAAAGAAAAGACCAGGACACATGGGTGAGTTTTCCTGGATTAATGGTTTTTCCTATAATAATTGGGGGAAGGAGGTTGCATGTGCTTGTTTGCCAGGTACAGGGAGGGGGTTGGAGGGAGTGAGGGGCGGGGACACAGAATGAAACACAGTCATATCCCTCCCGCCCCCCACCTCCGGCACCCCCGTCCCCAGCTCCTGCTCTCCCAGCCTCACATGGAGGAGAGAGACTTAGGCACCCTGAACCCAGTGTGCTGTTTATGGCACTGGCTTTGCAATCAGAATTTCCCAGGGGGTTTGTGTACTTGTTCTGCTGCTTATGGGCTGTGTGGCATTGGGCAAGTTACTTAACTTCTCTGTGCCTGACATTTTGTATCCTAAAACAAAGTTAATTACAAAACTACACTATAAGTTTCATGGCGCTTTGATGAGTTTAAAAAGTTGAGGTCCTTCAGTGCCCTGCTTGGCCCTTGTGTTTACCACTCTCATTCGGGTATGGAGGAAGTGTGTGGGAGTGCAGAGAGGGTGAAGCTGAAAAGCCCGCCCTGTGGGCAGCAGAGGAGGCTTCAAAGACCCGCTGGGGTATTTGGGGATATTTGATTTGCACCTGAAAGGTGAGTAGGAGTTGGGTAGAGCAAGAAGGTGGGATGGAACCAGCTGGAGAGTGCCTCAGAGAGAGTGGAGAGAAGGTGGGGCCTGTTAGGAAGGACCAGAGGCTAGTGTGGCTGGAACGAAGGTCTGGCATCTGACTTGGGGAGGGAGTGAGGGTGCAAGGGAGGAGTGTGGACCAGGAAGGCCTTGAGTTCCATGTCATAGGTCATTCATTCCTTCATACATGTCAGCCACGTTGACCGTATCTGGGGTACCAGAAGTGCTCAATCGATATTAGCATCATCATTATTACTACTATTAACATCAAGTCCTTTCCAGGCATTATGTCACTGAATTCTCAAAACACCCTTGGGAAGTAAATTCTATTGTCCTGGTCTATAAGACAAGAAGGAAGATGGGCCCTGCGTCATTTGGCCAAGGTCACTGACTCGGTGGGGGCGGAGCCAACAGGTGGCGGAGCTGGACTTGGAGTCTGAGTCCAGAGCCTAAGGACTCTCTTCCCTGAGACTTGGTGCTTTCTCAGTGTTTAAGGCCACTGCCCTAACACAGTGCTTCCTATTTGCCTCACTAAATTGGATTGTATATGAACAATGCAATACCATTTACATGGAAAAGAATTAGATTAAAGGAACCCAGTAAATCAGTCGACGGGGACCTTGGGTGAAAGAGTACACCTTGAGTCTGGGGTGTATTTCAGGCAGCCTGGGCGGGGGGACTCCTGGGCTGTATTCCCAAGGCCATGTAACTCCTTGCTGTCCTCACCACAAAAATTGCTGTGACAACCCTTGGCAGGGCTGGGTGTTAACTGACACCCTTTGGGCCACTTTGCTTGGAACAAGGGTTTGACTGCCTTGGGGTTCAGGTGGACTGTCCCTGTCCCCAGACTGTGACCAAGTGCCCAGACATCTTCTCATTGGCCCAGGGCCTGCAGTAGCTCCTCTTCTCCCCATTCACCCTTGGCCCAGGCATTTGGGTCCTGGGTCAGTTCACCTGGTTCTCCCCTTCTTTTGGGAGACATTCACTGGTCAAAGACACTTGGTCATTAGGTAGCTGTGGGTCCTTACCCCTCCTGGCAAGTTGCTGGGGAGGGGAGAACCACCCCCATGAGGAAGCAGACAGTGGGCCCCAGGGAACCCCCACCCCCCAAAGCCCTTCCCGTTCACTGGGCCCTGGTATCTTCAATCCAGATGTTGAAGAAATCAGTGTGGATCCTGTGGCATTGGAACAGCTGTCTCTCCTTAGCATCCCATGTCAAGGGGCTGATCTGCAGACACGTGGCCTCCTCCGACAACCCTTCTCTGCCCTCCCCCAAATCACCTTTATTCCCTGCCTTTTCCTTTACAACACTTCCTCTGATTTGTAGTTCATTTTGTGGAAGGGAAACTCCACATTGGCAGGCTGCGTGTCTCCTTATCCCCGGTTGGGTAGCCAGCCATGAGCACATGCGGGGTGTGTGGACCTTCAGCCTGCATCTCTGGGCATTCCTGCGTTACCCCCTTTTCCTGCTTAAGTGCCTTCTCCGCTGCCTGGCCTTCACTGTTGAGTCCCTGGAGGCCAGCTCTCAGGTCATTTTCATTCTCACTCTCCCTCCTAAGCCATCAGGTCCTAAGCCATCCTAAGCGTCAGGTCCCCTACATGACATCTTTGTATGTCTTAAAGGCACCCCAAATTCCCATGACCAAGGCAAAGACACATGCCTCTTCCCTACGGCTTGGCCCCTTCCTGGAGTTCTCTGAGTGACTCCACTGGACAGCTGCTTGGGCCAGGCGGGACGCTGGGAGTCATCCTGACTCCTCCTTATTGTCTAACCCTGCCCCCCACCCCGTCTGATCCCAGTGGCTCCTTATCTGTCCCCAGATCCCTCTCCTTCTCCCCCTCTCTGCTGCATCCACCCCAGTCCATGCTCCCTGCTCCTCTCCCCCCTGCCTGCCTCCTTCACCAGCCTTCACACTTCTATTCTGGTTCCTTCATTCTCCATGCTCCTGTCAGAAAGTTCTTGAAATTCAAATGCGATCACGTGGCTGTCATTCTTCCCTCCTCCACACGCGCCGTTCAAAACTCTGCCGTAGATTTTGTTGCTCTTACACTAACAGCCGACAGCCTCGACCGCAGTAGGGGAACTCGGGAGATATATTCTGGGGTGGTCTCCTGCAGATGCCCCAATCTGGCCTTCATGTGGGGTGAGGCATCTCCCTCTGGCAGGGCCCCCTCTTAGACCATGTCCCTTCAAGATGCCCCAGCCTGGTTACCCCCCATGGTCTGCTCTTGGCCTGCAAGAAGATCTGGCCTTCTGGCATGCCAGGTGCTGGAGGGTCCTTGCCTTTGCCCCTTGGCATCCGTCCTGTACGGGTCCACAAGTGAGGGACACTCGGGAGTGCAGTTTAGCTGTGGGATTTCCTTTAGATTAGAGTTGTAGAGCAGTCTGTTAAGTTTCCCTAAACTCCACACCACTGTAGAAATTCCTTAGAGTGGTCTCCGTGAAGGGAGTGGGGACTCAAACCCAGTTCTCGCTGAAGAAATGTTCTCTTCCTGCCTTTCTCTCTTGGCTCTTCCATAGCCAGGAGTGGGGCTGGAGGAAGGGTCACAAGAGGAGTGGGGTCACCTCTGTTGCCGGTCCTCAGTACATGGGACATCATTTCACGTTGGAATCTGGGGGCGCTTTACCTTCTCCTGAATCCTGGGGGCTACAGGCAGAACTGAGTCGAAAGAAGTCTAGTTACAGAATCCTGTTTTATGCAGAAAGGGCTCAGTGGAAGGATTTGGTTAGAATCTACTATTATGAGGCAAGAAGGGACATGTTCCTTCTGGAGAGCTCCAAGCAGCTAACAGCCCCATAAGGCCCAGGACATGGAAGGGCTGTATCAGCTGACTGCGTACATCACCACCATGCCTGGGGCCCAAAGTCAGGGTGCGGGGTCTTCTGCAGCCCTCAACCTCCCCCTCCCCTGCTCTTGGTTAGCCCCTAGATGCCATCTGGTGTTCCAGTCATACACTGAGCACAGAGAGCGTATGGACAGTCAAAGCAGACCTCAGGCCATGTGACTGTGGATAACATTGTCCAAGTGTCGCTGCCAGTGTGACAAATCGACCAGGAACGTGAGGGTAAAAGGATGAAGAAAAGAACTCAAGAAGCAGAGAGATGGGGGCAGGAGGAGCACTGAGGAGGATGTCCAACAGTGCTAAGTTTATTCAAAGCATTAAGGCCATATATATAGTGATATTACAATAGGAGAAGCAATACATCTGTGTCTAGTTAAACAACCACGAGTTCCCATAATAAGTTTCACACTTGACTATAAGCAGACCTCGTGAAGCCAAATGGCTGATGCCAGTACAATTGTTCTGTATTGATACAGCAAACCTGAAAGTGATTTATGGGCTGTACTAGGGCAGCAAGGACCAGCCACGAACTTATGACCCCAACTGAATTGTTCTCATTTGTTTAGCAAGCGTGTAGGAAGTCATGTAGGTGAGCGCACAACACATAACACAGACCCTTTCTCAGTGCTACTCAACTTATCCCGTCCTAAACCTTTTGTTAGGTTATTCAGACTTTAAAGGAGGCACAAGACAGGGCCTGGTTTGGTCCTCGTCTCAAGCCTTATTGCGACCTCCCACATCCAAGGGCACTTGCTTCCCAAACGTACATGCTTCTCCAAAGGAGATTTCTGAAGGATGGTGCCTAGTGCACACAAAAAAATGTGTGTGTGGAGCTTAGCAGTAGGGAAATCATATGAGTCCTCACCTTCCAATCTAATCCGTTAAGTCTGGGTATTTCTGGGAATGTTCATTTTAAACACTCTTCTCTATAGATTCTGATGCTCAGAGAAGGTCTGAGAACCACAATTTGGACTGCGATGGAGCACAGTCCATTTAGTTTTTAAGGATTCCATGTCTTGTTTTCATGGCTCTATTTCATTCTAACCACAAAGTGATAGGGAGAAGAGCAGTGACAGAAGATACCACATGGCTTGTGCACATAGAGATACATAGAAATTTAGACACATGGATATAAAAATGTAGAACAATCTAGAATGACTTCAGTCTACAAAAGCATTCTGCTCACAGGTCAAGAATGGGCACTTGCCGTCTTTTCCTCGGGGTCCTGGGAAATGGGTATGTGTTTCCACGTTCACCTTCCCAGCAACTGCTGAGAGTCCCTCTAAGAATGTGGTCTTCAAAGCAACAGGGAATTCCTTTTCATTTGTGCCTAATCTGACTGTGTCCTCCCCATTGTCTGCAGGTCAGAGCGGTAAATCAGGGGTGCAATTTTTCCACTGTTAGGAAGACATCCATTCAGTGGAATGTGTTTTTAATTCTGCCCACTGAGTTCTCAAAATGTGCTGGACATTGGAATCACCAGGAGAGATTTCAAAACCAAATGTCCTGGGGCACCTGGGTGGCTCAGTGGGTTAAGCCTCTGCCTTGGGCTCAGGTCATGATCCCAGGGTCCTGGGATCGAGTCCTGCATTGGGCTTCTTGCTCAGTGGGGACCCTGTTTCTCCCTCTGCCTGATGTTCCCCCTGCTTGTGTTCTCTCTTCTCTCTCTCTCTCTCTCCCCGACAAATAAATAAAATCTTGAAAAAAAAAAAAAAAAGACCAAATGTTCTGGGTGTAACTCTAACTAATTCCAACCGAATCTCAGGGTGGGTGATCAGTTCTCAGATATTAGTATTTTTAAAGTCCCCAGGGGATTCTGAGGGCATCATGGTCGAGAACTATTAATTTGACCTACATTCCACCCAAGGAAGAAATAAAAGTATAGCAGGAACGCTCACTGAAAAGCCAGGAGAAAAATATTCCTTTCCCTTGTGCCCTTCCTACACGCATGATTTCATGATCATTTTCTGTATCCACTTGTCCTTCTGTGGTTTGATTTGCTTTTTTCCTTTTTCTTTTTGCAGACTTCAAAGACTATCCTGTGGTATGCACCTGTATTGTAGTTTTGGTACATTTTGTACATTTGGTACATTTGGAGCTGGAAAGATCTTATGACCCAGCCGTTTTGCTTCAAAGTCTGACCGCATGACTGCCAGTTATCTGGAAGCTTTTAAAAAAAGGATGCTCCTAGTCTCTGGCCGATACTTGCTGAATCACAATTGCTAGGGGTGGTTCCATGAATCTGGATTTTTAACAAGTTCCTCAGTGATTCTTATACTCTAAAGTTTGGGTATTTCTGCCCTGAACTCACCGTTCCAGTTATGTTTAGAGTCCAAATATTGGGGTGAGGACCCAAGAACAAGCTTAATAGGAATGTGATCTATTTTAACCCCAGGAAGATGAACATTCTGAGAACAGGGATGAGCAGAGGGCTGATTTTTAAGTTACTACCTACATGAACTCTAGACATATAAATGAAAATCCTTAAGACTATTCCCCAAGGCTATCCTTAGTAAACTGTGCTAGGAGAAATTTCCCAGTCCAGATTCCGTATGGGATGCGGTACTGACTGCCTCCAGCATTTCCATCGTATCGCTACCTATTCTCACAATCGTGCTGCGGAATATGCAACCACAGAACCTCAATAGCACAATCAGAAATAGTGAGCTTTGAGGCGCCTGGGTGACTCGGTCGGTTAAGCATCTGACTTTGGCTCGGGGCATGATCTTGGGGTCCTGGGACTGAGCCCCGTGTGAGGATCCACCATTAGTGGGGAGCCTGCTTCTCCCTCTCCTTCTGCCTCTCCCCCAGCTCATGCTCACGCACAGGCACTTGGACACGCAAAATCTCTCTCAAACTCTTTCTCTCTCTCTCTCAAAAACAAAACAAAACAAACAAACAAACAAAACTTGAAAAAAAAAAAAGAATGAGTTTTGCTCATGCGTCTGGGTTGCCTGGGAGATTCCTCTGATCTGGACTGGGCTTGGCGAGTGAGCAATCAGTTGTAGGTAGGCTAATGTCATTACTGATCTTGGGTGGGTTTCTCCAACCCAGACCTTGGCCAGAGCATCTGGAACAACTCAGCAGGCTGCCGACGTCTCATCCTCCAGCGGGCTGGCCCCAGACACGGAGGGATTCCAAGAGACAGCAGAAGCATGCAAGGTGTCTCAGAACCTAGGTCTGCAACTCGTACCATGTCGCTGCTGCCGCACTGTTGGAAAAGTCAAACCACCTGATGAACCCAGATTCAAGAGAAGTAGATTCCACCTCTTGATGAGAGAAGTTGTCGAGTTCTAGTCCAAAGATGGTGGCTGCTAGAAGGACATTAACTGTTGCACTTAAGCAATATCCCACATCTATTACTTAAACTTTGCCTGTTTGGGTAACGCCTAGCTCGAAGACATGGAATTCTAATGGCTCCACATTGGTCCTGGGCTTCGGAAGGCTCTTGTGTGGGAAGGGATGACCTTGCGTGGCCATAGTGTGCTTGCAGGGATCTTATACTTTACCGATGGGAGCCTGGCGTACATCGTCAGAGGGGAGGAGCAAAAGTATTCAGGCAGAAAACTTCCTAAAGATGGCATTGCACTTACTTTGCACATCTTGTTTCCATGAGCCCCTGAAATTCTAGGCAGGCTCTGGTTGTCAAGGTGATGCTGTGGTTTCAAAGTGGGACGCATCCATTCCTGTGCTCAAGACCTACTGAAAATGGCTTTCATCTCCTTTTCCGAATGAATAAATAGTGCTTTAGCCTGACCGTGACAACCTTGCTGGTCTGAGCAAATGACACTTTCTAAATTCATCTAATACAAAGCCTTACACATCTGGCCTGAATATCGTACTTCGGGTTTTTGCTCCCTCGGTCGTCTCTGCCTAATTGTGCTGTTCCTTAATCTCTGCGAACCCAAATCTTACCAGTTCTACCAGTTAAACCTTCACTGAAGACACCAAACAAAAAGAAAGACTTTCCTCTTTATTTGGCAAAGACGAAACAGAGCAGCAACTAAAATGAAACAGACCTGAGAATGTTCTACCATTCACCTGTTTGACCTTAAACAAGTCGCTTATTTTTTTCACCAATTTTTTTTTTAATGCTTTCAAGGGGGGAGATACCTACTTGAAGGGTGACTGTAATAAAACTAATGTATTTAAAGTTCCTAACATTTAGAAGGTTCTTGATAAATGATAGTTTTATGACTCCCTGCTATACGAACTATTCCCTTATTCTTTCCTGTTGTCTGATGTCCCTAAGCTAGCTTCTTCCTACCCACACTTCCCCTTTCTTAAGGACAGGGGCTAGGCCCTCCTTCATACTGTTATCTGCATTTTACAGAGGAGGAACTTAAGAAACCACAGGATTAGGTAACTTGTTCCAGGCCAGACAGCTAGCAATGCTGGCGTTGAGATTTCAATTTATTCTGGGATGTGTTTTCTAAATTCCTATCCTGTACTGCCTTATCTTGGTCTAGGCTATCCTGGAAGCAAAGCCAGAAACCACTGTTTAGGAGACTGGAGAAAGTGGAGAGGGCAGGGGAGGGAGGAGGGAAGGAGGAAAAAGCAATAGAGTTGGGCCAGTCCTTGATTCTCTAGGCCCTAGGAGTCTCTAGACCATTGCCTGGGAGATTAAAAGAAGGAAGCGTCCATCCTGTCCTTATGGCCAGGGGTTAACTGTTCACTCTCAGCATTTCACACACCTCGTGCAAAAGCAGTTCCCTCTGGCATCCTACATTAGCACTCAGGGCAGCCCCCCTGAGGAGGGTGGTGAGCAGAAGCCAGACGTCAGAAGTCCCAAGGCCACCAGACATGTTCCCCTGCTGAACCTGGATCAGCAAGGGGCTACCGTGACTGTGCAATGGTGTTGAAGGAACGTGCCCTAGTGCCTCTGGGCAAGTGAGGGAGAGAGCCAATGGGTGGTGGAGAGTTCTGTAACTGGGCCCTTTTCCCTAAATTTCACCTTGATATGAAGAGTAAGGATTTATTCACGTTCATTTTAAGAGCAGGCTTGTGCCAGAGGGAGTATGAAGTCTTGCCTCAGCTGCTTTCAAAAGAGTTCTAGGGAAAGATTTGCTCACCTGTGTTTTGAAACATGTCAAAGATGTGAGATGAGGGACGAGAGACGTCTTTTGTGTGAGAAAATGAGGTGCGTTAGCAACTATGACTTTGAACTGGTGACTTCCACCATTTGGTGGAATGGTGCTAACAATAGAAATGTAATATAGTTTTAAGCTTTCCTGAGTCTTCTCTAGGATCAGGCTTGTTGTTCTCGTGGGGTAAATTCTTAGCCTTTGAATTTACAAGTACAGATTTGATATAATTGGTTTGGGAAACTTCCCCCTTGGGGACCATCTTTTAAATCAAAGTGCCCCTACATGATTAGAGGAAAGAAACCCGATTTTTTTAAATTAAAAAAAGCTGCAAGTTAGCCAGATAGGAAAGTTATCTAACCTCTTGTTTGGAGCATAGACTATCCTTTAAGTTTTCAAGTAAAATGTCGTGTTGGTAGTATTTACACCATCGTGCAAGAAACTTAGACTGAACTAAGGAAGGAAGTTCCTTATAGGAAGTGATATTAGAAGGACAGAAGGTCAAACCCTCCCTGAGTGAGGCTCTCTGATACTCAAGTTTCCTCACCTGTAAAATGGAGGTAACAATTCTTCCCAAAGACAACCCGAGGAGTAAATGAGATCGCGCATGTGAAAGGACAAAGCACACACAGAAACCTGGACTTTTATTTCACTTTGAAGAATGGTTCAAAGTTAATAAATTCCCAGGGAACAAGTGTCAAAAAGGCGGATTCTTTGGGGTGGGGGGTGGGTGTCTTGAGGAAGGGCTGAGTTGCTGAGTTTGCTGGATGTGTCCCCTTCCTCTCCCCTAGATGTTGTCTATTATTGAAAGAGACAGGCTCTCATCAGCAAGGACCTGGGTTCTGCCAGTTGTCAATGGACAGCTGGACACAGGGCACAAAGGGAGAGCTCTCGCCTTTGATACGAATTTTTATGTAATCAGCATAAGTCAAAATTAGGACTTGTATGAAAGGCTTTACACATTCTCTGTAGCTTTCCAAAAGCCCGTCTTCCATATCTCCTTGAGACCTTACCATCCCTGCCCATTACGGGTGAATAACCTCCCCTTCTCCATCTGTTGTCCTTCCCACCTCTTTATTTCAATTAGAAACAACACTGTTGTCAAGCTTTCTCATCTACCCTTTGAAACCCGCTACCGTTCTGTATATTTCAAATACATGATTACATTTCACCTCATTCTCCAACAACCACATCAAGAAGGTACTGTTCCCTTCAGATTGTGGTGTGGAAATCAAGGTTCCCAGAGATTAAATTACTTCTAAGGTCACAAAGCTAGTATTAGAATGAGAAGAAAAAGTTTTTAAAGCCAGGCTCTGACCCCAGGTTCAATGCCCCTTTCCCATTCTGCATTACCATTTTGGCTAACAAGAGACAATAGTGAAATTAATGTGCCTCTTTCTGTGACCACAACAGACATTTTAAAAGGCAGCAATAATTATATATTTTGCACCACTTATGCTATCATAATATTCCATTAATGCAATATCGAGTGATTATAAGAAATGTCACCCAAAAAACCATGGGTCGGGAATAAAGGGAAAAAAAAAAAGACAATTCTGATGTGTTTCCAAAAGCACGTCTCAATATCATGCAGAAATGAACCTAGGCAAGAATGTTACTCCAGTGTAAAGATAAATATATATAAAGCAAATAATCAGAGTTCAGTTTTGCCAATTTTATTGAACCAATAAAATTCCTACTAATAACAATGAATTAAATTTCTGCAAGTATAAATGTGATACAGTTTAACAAAACCCATTGTTCTGTACCTATAAATAGATTTTCAAAATGTCATAAAAAGTGCAGTTATGAATTGTTGTTAACATGTTTAATACACAGTTCCTTTATTTCAAATGTGTTTGTCTTGACCCACTAACAGTTCCTTCTGCATCTGTTCAAATAATATTACCCATCCCTCCAAAAAAAAAAAAAAAGCCATTAAAGCACTCCAATATTACACATAAACTGATCCATTCAGGTCAGCTTTAGTCAGAATTGTAAAATCAGCAACATAAGAAAAATAAAACCTACTTATACATACAAAAAGCTTTCATGGGTTCTATAAACTCCTTTACGGCTGACTCCCGTGGAGGGCATAATATAGTTGAAAAGGCTTATATGGTTAACTACCTTAGACGACTACATCTAGAGCAGGGTCTGGTTTGCCAGAATGAGTTTAAAGTGGCTGTTTATCAAGTCTGCTATTTCCAGAATTGAAACTATAAATACAGGACCGCCGTTTGACGCTGAAACCTGTGTGAATCCTAAGTTGCATCAATGATCTATTTGATAAAAGCTTATTCTAATTGAAAACCTTATATAGTAAGACTGACCTATATAGCAGTCTCAAAGATCATGTCATCTGCCTCACATTAGTCCAAAGTCACGTGCTTCGTAAAAAAAAAAAAAATTACAGTAACAAAGCACAGGACTACAAAGGCAAAACATCACAGCTTCTGATTACATTGAATAAAAAGTACCAAGGAACGCAAAAGATAAATCTGTATTAATACTGATGAATTAAAGAACTATAATAGACATTTCACAGCATGCTACATATATCGCTCACAACTGAAGGATAAAAGGATGTCTGAAATTGAAAGTCAAGAAGTTGGCAATCGGATTTCGTGTGCAATTCAGCTACAAAGTCTTAATATATACATTCGTCATGTAGCCGCCCTGCAACAATCAGAATTCTTTTTTTTTTAAAAAGAGATTTCAAGTTCAAATCCTATTTCATAAGCTAAAGGATACATCCAGTTCTTCCATGGCCAGGAAAGTTATTTTCGGGTTCAAAGGAGCTAATCTGAGGAGCAAGGCCATGTTCTGAGTCGACCTGATGGGGTTCTCTGTCACCTCGCTCAGACGGTGCACGTGGATGGGACTATTCTATTAGCATGGAGAAGATGCCAGACTGGCTTGGTTGGCTTCCTGTGTCTATCTTAATTTGGGCTGAAAAGAGTAGATGTGAAGAGAAAGAGGAAGGGGAAAAACCGTATTTTCTTTCCAGAGAAGATCTATGGATGCAAAGAAAACATGCCCTAGAGAGAGTTTGGTTCACTGTCCTTGACAAACAAGGGTACCACTGAACTCTTGCCTTTCCTTTTAGAGAACTCGTGAAATTCAGAAAAGAGAAAACAGTCTCTCAACATCACAAAGGAAATGTCTTCCTACCCAGCTGATGGGTTTCCTTTATCCTTCCTTTTGATCTTTCCTGATGAGATTTGGAAGTCTGTGGAAATCTATGAAGACCGATTAATTTAAGAAAGAGATGTAGAGCCACTTTCATTTGCTAAGTGTTGTAAGGCACACACTCAGCCACTCAGAAGTCATGAACAATACTTCAGCATTTAAGACCAGAGTTTCTCTCTCCCTTTGATAATCTTTCTGTGGAAATTATACATTCATTTTTTTTAAGAGGTTCAACCGAGGGGTACAAGAAAAATAGACTGTTTTAGCAAAATTTATATACCAAAAATTCTATTTATCATACTTAGACTTACTAATGTTTGATGTTGTCCTATCAGCTATAAGTAGAATGGGGTGTTTGTTCTAAAGGCTATTTTATAAGGTACGTTTCATTATCTCAAAGATTTCCATAAGCACTGGGAAAAAAATCAGATATTCCTTCTACTCCCCCCACTCCCAGATTTTTCCTTTTTCAATTCTCTACTTCATGGTGGTGCAGTCATAATGAATTTAAAGCTAGAACGAACACCTCATGACGTATGATTTAGTAAAAACAGTCCCTTCAGCGTCTATTATTAAGTCTCATTTCTTAACGAAACATTGATTCACTCCTGGGCCCCTGAAGGCATTTCACTAGACTCTGCTGTCCGGCTGGGTTGCTCAGGAACAGAATGTACAGCATTCGAATACCACTTCAGATTGTAATATTTTCTACTTCCAAACAAGGTGGTTCATCCTCAGGTCAGACAACCATGGTAGAGCTACATGCCCCCTGTTAGAAACCTGACAGGGTTTCCATACATGAAGGACACAGCACGGGCACTGGCTGGAGAGGAAGAACTTGCTTCTTCCTCCTCTGTGCACGTGTTCCTTAGTGACAAAGTCTGGATAGACCTGAAATGCAGCCAGGGGAAGACAGACTACAAAGTCAATGCATTCCCTTTCTGTCCCATCCCCTCCCCCACCCCCACGACAGCAGGGTAAGGAAGGGGATGAGAAGCTTAGTCCAACCCAGGAAAGCTTGTCCAAACTCTGATGTATCCAATTTTGTGGTATTTTTTCCATGTTATTTATCAAATGGGCTTGTGTGATCCAATGGGATCACCTGAACACCCTTTGTCGCATGTCCTTCTATTAAGAACTGGCCCAAGCGACAGCAATCAAACAAGTCTCTGAAACACCAGCTGTTTCTATGCCAGAAGGTTCCTATTCCACCGAAGGGTTATGGATCGATCTGGATTGCTAGAGAATTTTAAATGTACATTCAAATAACTTGGGCTGACACCAGTATTTATTCCCTAATATAGATCCAGTTTAGGATGGTAACTCAGTCATGTTAAAGTCTAAATGCTAAGTTCTGCATGATAGAAATAGTTCCATTTCTGTATCATGTATAAATATAAAGACTTCTACTTTGATAGAAGGCAAAAATCTTCTACGATTTATTAAAATATGGAAGTAGCATTACTGAACAACAGAGAGTGAATCCATGAAAAGTTTGGATACTCTGAATTTATAGGCTCTTTAGGGATGAGGTAGAGGACAGCAAGATATTTTGGCAGTCGGGAAAGGGGAAAAGAGTATGGGATGGACAGGACTCCACTTGGTGCTGCATGGTATCTGGTAGGGTGTCCAGGGCGAAGGTTAGCCAAAATGTAGCTGGATGGTTGAGGCATGTAGGGGAGCTGGGACGAAGTCCTGCTCTTAATGAGTGGAGAAAAAGTAACTCAGAAAAGTAAATGCTGGTGACTATCAGCAGGTGGCTGGTGATGTTTGGCTTGCATGGTGGCCAAGGTGGGCTGAGGGCAGGGGCGGGCGGGGGGGAAGCAAGCGTGGAGAAGGTTGAGGCACTTGGGGGAAAGAAAGCAGGCAGGGAAGGGTGGACCGATGCGGGTCGGAACTCCCACAAGGGAAGGTTCCTTGATACTAGGTGTAGGATGCTGAGGATGGCCACACTCAGAGTGATGTTCCATGTGTTCTTTGACAACCTCTTCCTTCCTCACAGGGCTCTCTCTGCCTCTGCCTCTAGGATCCATTTCGCCACAGCTGCTTTTGTTCTAGGTCTCACCTGAGTGGACATTGCTCACAAAGCCAAATTAGCATGGAAATCAGCTCCACAAACGGAGGCATTTAAATTCTGGTGACTGAGAGGAATACATTCATGTTACAGTACTGTTCTGAGGAAAGACTCCATAATTTGATTCTCAGTCTCCAGAGGGATACAGTAAGGAAACACAGATAAAGATGACGGCCACCGCGAGTGGGTTCTGATGAGACAAATTAAGTAACTTTGCACTCGATCTGAACTGAGGGGCCGCATGTCTCTTAGGGTGCTGTGGAATTACACCACCAAGAAAATTCTGGGTACTGTTCACGTATCATTATTGTTGCATACTTTTTACTTCATGCAAGACCGCCTATTTGCAGAAAAGAAGAAAAAGACTGTTAGATAAAGAGTTTAAGGTCTTGCTTTTCAGAGGAATGATTTCGAATTGTCTTCAAAACACAACACAACACAAAACAAAAACCTCACTTTGCTATCACAGTGCAAATCATTTCTATCACATGCACTGAAATTTGTTATTTTTTTTCCCTTGATGAACTAGTTGTCTTTAAGAGTTTAAAAGAATCTTATGGTCATATATGCATGGTGAACTATTTTTAAGTATAGATCTTTAATTTTTTGCCAATCATTTTATTTTGCCATGGCATAAAAATCCAAGATTTTTGGATTAAAAAACTCTATAAGGTGGAAGAGGAGAAAAAAAAACAACTGCTCTGGAATAATGTTGTTTAGTCTTCATAAGAATTTAAGAACTTTAGGAGACTTTATAACACAATTAAAATGGGGGCTATGGTTCAAATATTGTTTTAATATAAAGTTTCCACTGAGTTTTCTGTTCTAAAAGAGCCCTGCATTGCTCTGCCATTATTTGGGTTTAAAGCCATAATTAAAGGCCAAGGCCATGGCCTGGATTCCACATTGGTCATCTTTTATGGTAAAAGTACCCCAAATGGGACAAAGATTCTTCCTGGGACTGAGATAACACATGTGGTTCAAGAAGATAAAGAAGGTAACAGGTGGTCTCATCTCAGAAAGCCTCTTTGCCGCTGATTATCGTGAGTCCATCTGAGGGGGTCTAAACTGAAGGATCAAGTGGGGCGGCTGCTGGGCCACTCCCACCGCCAAGCGATCGGTTTCCAGAACAGAGTTGCCTTCTGACAGGAGAGTATTCAGGTATTTCCTACGGTGATCTGAGAAATCACGAATTACTACTGAAGCTGGGAAGTAAATAGACATCGATCAAGCATATACATAGGTGGGCTGTTAGACTAATTTTCACATGATAAGCAAGGAAGTCAGAGAATTCACATTCGCATGTGCTTTTTTTTTTCCCCCCAAGTACACTTGCACGTTTAAAGTTTGGCACAATGTGAGCCCCCAGGTGTAGGTTAGCATACTGTAGAATCACGTCGTTACACCAATTGAACCAGATATCTCTTTTAAAAATATCACATTTTAATATAAAAAGCTATACTATAAATTACTACATAGTAAATTCAATACTCTGAAAAAATACCACCCTGGAAAACCACATCAGAATTTCAAGTTTGCGTTAGAGAAGGTTCCCAGCAAACTTGTTTAAAATGGTATTCACGCCCCGGAATGCTGCACGTGCTGTAGCTTACTGGGGGTGCCCTAGCACCCCCGGAAGTCAATTTTTCTAGGCTGGTTCACTGAGGTTCATAAATATATTGTTTTGTTTTTGTTTATAGGTCCAAGTCGACTTAGGTTCCTGATTACTGAGGAGATAGATCAATGCGGAGCTAAAAAGAAACTTTGCTAGAAAAGAGATCTAGTAAAGGCACTAAATATTTCCAAAACCCAAACTCCAACTACTTACATTTCTGGGGGTAAAAAAATAAAAGACAAAAACTAAGTGGCCATTTTCGTTACTTAAACCTTGTTTCCCCTTTTGGTCTAAAGCTCATATGATGTTCTGTGAGAATTTCTCTTTTTCCTTTTATAAAGATCATTTCTAATCCTGTAACACAGGTCACCTGCACAATATAGAGGGCTATTAAATGAAAGGACTGTAGGAAAAGGAAACAAAACAAAACAACAAGAACCAAACCCAGATGTCAAGAATAAAAGACATCCCCAACTTGAAAAGTTCTAAGGTTGGGGACATCAAATGAACATTTATGCTATCATCTATGTTTTGTCATTTTCCTACTTTCCTTGCAGTTAATACATCTCTGTATAACGTGATGCTCAATAAAATCAACATATGGTATATGCATTTAAACAGAAGAGATCTGGCATGAATTCTCTGAATAGTATCTTTAAATAAACCACCTGTCTTAAAAAATATTAGTGATTTTTTCCTCACACGGACGATCTCACACGAGATCCTGGGATCGAAAAATGCAGAACAGCCTCATGTTTGTAGGCTTACAGTCACCTTTCTATTTTCTTGTCTGGAACAAAATCTAAAAGAAAGCAGCCTAATGTGTTGTACTAGAAATGGATGACGAATGGATGGGCCGAACGAAAACACTCATCCACGATTCTTTCATGACAAAAACTCCTACAGAACAAGTAAGGAAGTAAGTCTAAGACGAAATCTTTGTGGGAACCCTAGTGGAGAATTTCGACAATATTATTTACTATGAACAAATGGAGCAGTTTTTTTTTTTTTTTTAAATCAGCATGTTTAAAATTCAAGTCACCCTTAATTAACCAAAAAGTGTTTAAGCAGTGCAGTCGTGTCCTACTGGATAGCTGTAAGCATCTCTTCAGGCACTTCACTGGTTCATTAACACAAGACAAATTAAAGCTATAAACACATAAGGTTGTGCTCTGTGAAGATAGTCTAATCAAGCAACATAAACCAATGCAAAAATGTGACTTTTTGGATGCTTATTCCTCCCCTAAGACTTGATATTTTTTAAAACCAGTTGTCCAAAGAGATTTTTTTCCCCTGGGGAAGGGGGTGCTTTGGCATTAGGAAAAGAATATCGTTCAACCCCAGTAAGGCAAAAGCCTTGTGCGATAAAGAAATTGGAACAAATTTCTTTATGGCTCTGTTCAAAAGGACACTTCTGCAATGACGTAATGGTGGGGGGGGGAGTTCCGTGGAGTACTTTTTCCCAACATATTGCACTTTTTTTTGTTGTTGCTGTTCAATCACATTAATGCATAGAAACACAATTTTTACCTCTGAATATTCAACTGTTCAACCTATTAGAAGGAAAATAATAGGAAAGAAGTTCTAAAGGCCTACTAGGAAAAAAATACAAGTATATTAACCTTCCTCTGCTTAACTGCAATACAGAAAACACTATGAGAAAAGAAAAATGTGCAAAGAAACTTTTTGGTCAATCTTGTGTGGGTACAGGCTTGGACGTGCCGACCGAATGAACTGTGAGCAGCTCTGTGAGCACTGATTACCCCGGTGACCGAGGATGGCTGTCCGTGATAGAAAGGATTGTGCATAATTTCACTTTTAATATATACATCTGATATGGAAAACGGAAACTTCTGTTTCCGAAGAGAAAGAAAACAGCTGAATTTGGCATTTCAGTAGCATGCTATAGAATTCATCATGATTAATTTCACATTAAATTATGGACAATGGCTGTATCACATTTCACGTTATCGCCAATAGCAGTAAAAAAACCAAAACCAAAACAAAACAAAAAACAAACAAAAAAACCCAAAAACAAACAAAAAAAAAACCCCACAAACAGTGCCTGACAAATAATCTCCTGGGGACACAGACACGTGTCCTTGTGAGCAGCTTAGTTCAACAGCGCATGCTTCTCCTCCACCAGATTTAGGACACAACATTAAAGTTTAGAATGGCCAGAGGAGGTCATTCTGTGCTGAATTCCACTAGCTGAAAAACAATTGCTTGAGCAGATTGTAAGCGCTTTTCCTTACTCAAAAAAAAAAAAAAAAAAAAAAAAAAAAAAAAGGAAAGAAAAGAATACACATACGTACAAACCCCAAAGCGCTGAAGTTAAGCATTAATATAAACCAGGTTCATGATTTATGATCAGTATCCAAAAAATCCAGCTATAAAACAATGCAAAGTAGTGCTCCTCAGTATTATTTTTGCAATTGTTAGTAATGTTAAGCATCAAGAAAAAGAAAACACGTCATTGCACATTACAGCCGCCAGAAAGAACGGCTAAACTTTGCCACTAGAGAATTGAAAAATTTTTGATGCTACATCACAAACAGCTTCTGATGTGTGTCTTGTGTGAAAAGGTCTTTCCACACGTAGGACATGTTCGCTGGGTGATGATGCTATCAGGTCAAATGCCGAGTTATGGCACGAAGCGCATAAAGGAGTTCAGCCTGCATCCGCGCTTCCATTAGAAGTAGATTCACATGAACCTAGAAATGAAAATGTTATCTCCTTAGTGACCGGTATAAACAACTGAAAAAAACTTACTTTTTTCCTTTAAACATATCAGACATTCATGAAGGTTTACCATGCAAATGGGTGTTATCTACACATATAAATGATGTAATGCTCATTGACGAAAGCTGTTCAAAAAAAAAGCAATGGGTCTTGTGAGCAGTGAAAACGACTGCTAAAAGCCTGGAAAATACCAATCATTATGTCAAGATATATATTAGGAAAAGCCAATCAATCTCCTGGATTATGCAATAACTTTTTAAAACACACACACACACACACACACACACACACACACACACAGGAATACTATGCAACCATCAAAACCCCCAAAATCTTGCCATTTGCAATAGAGGCTATTACACTAAGTGAAATAAGTCAATCAGAGAAAGACAATTATCATCATATGATCTCACTGATATGAGAAATTTGAAAGGCAGGGCGGGGGGGTCATGGGAGGAAGGGAGGGGAAAAACGAAACAAGATGGGACCAGGGAGGGAGACAAACCATAAGAGACTCTTAATCTCAGGAAACAAACTGAGGATTGCTGGAGGGGAGTGGGTGGGAGGGATAGGGTGGCTGGCTGATGGACAATGAGGAGGGTATATGCTATGGTGAGTGCTGTGAATTGTGTAAGACTGATGAATAACAGACCTGTACCCCTGAAACAAATAATACATTATATGTTAATTATATATATATACACATATGTATATGTATATATATATTTATTTATAAATGACAACTTTCCTGCAAGTGCTACTATCTTTCAGTTATCAAATCTTATAGGTCTAAATCTTAGAGGTCTAAAAATCAGCTCTACACTCATTAGAGCCTATGTTCGTTACTTGGAAAGCTTTTAAACAACATTTTTAAACAATATTTCTTACTGGATCCTTGAAAGATCCTAAGGTGAAAACCTGAAGCCGAAAGCAGTTTGTAATTAGCGTCTGGTCCTTGTTAGATTTGGGCAGCTTCCCTGTAGTCTTTCAGATACAACTGTGGACAAGCTTCTAAGTTTTGGGGGAGATACACCCTAGCTGATAGATTAAAATGAATATCCACTTTTTTTGAAATTTACTACAATGTTTTTGATATTATATTTATTTTGATAATGTTCTACAGGTTAGACATGCTGTTAGGTATATTCTCTTGATGAGTAAAGAGAATTTCTAGATACAGCCTGGTAAAGGGAGAGAATCTAATGCAAACATATAAACAGGGCATAGAGATCTATCAAGAAGTCATGCTGGCGGTAACACGGTTATTTATCTGATGTGGGATTGTCTCTGAGGCTTCAAAATAATCGGTTATGTTTGGAGGTCGTAACATCCTCTGCCAAGGTCATAGAATTAACTAGTGACTATTGGGACCCTAAAGAGATTTTCTTACTCTCAAAATCTTGGAAACTGGTATAAATGGAAGATTCTTCGACTTACAGGTTGAAAAGACCTAGGATATAAGGTTCTTACACTATAATGTTGGTAGAGATCCTTAACATTTATTAGGTCTTAAATAATGATTTCTATACATTTCATCCAAAGAAATATTCTTATATAATGGTACATACATTTGGCTCAAAGGTCATGCATTAGATTATCAAAATACTAAATTACCAAGTTGGAATGAGAAACTGTTGTTCTCTGTCAACTCTAGTGGCTAGAGTTAATCTCTAATCCGACATACCTTCTGGGCCTGGCCCAATCATTAGGTTTGATTTTTATGAATCATGAGAATGGTAGACATTTTCCTAAAGGTACTTTAAAAATCAGTATCTGGACCCAGCCTTTCAAAGGCTGATGCTACAAGTGTGCTGTACCCACCATGTTGGCCGAAACACAGAACCAAAATTTAGTTAATATTCAATAAACCGGAATTTAAACACATTTTGAAAAGACAGCTGAATGATGTCACTTCTTTTCTTTAATGGCACTAACTTATCAATATTTTCCTGTATAATGTTTGCTGATCGTTACTAATTATACCAGACACAAGCCTAAGGTGTCTATAACGTCAAGTCATGAAACACACCTTTTCTGAGTGCTTGAACTGACGCCAGTAACTATCGTACATGCGCTTGGTGGTTCTCTCCGGATAGCAGGTCACTGTCTTAATGTAAACCTTCAGGCTTCGTTCAAGTAATTGATTAACTTCTCCATAATCATAGTCATCATACCTACAGGCCAAAGACAAATGAAAAATTCAAAATTTCTGATTTCTATGTTGGTATCAAGAGATGTTTATGGTCTAGCAATTCAATACCAAAAACTCATTAACTAATTGTTGTCACAAATATTTCTCGGTGCCTGTTAGGTGCTTTCTAGGCACTAGTGATACAGAGATGAACAGAATAAACAAAGATCTCCAGTCCCATGGAGTTTCAATCCTATTGGAGAAGAAAGTTAAAACATAGACAAGCATGTGATCTGTTGGGGGGTGTTCACTGCTGTGGAGGGAAAGGGAAAGGAGGCTGTGAGAAGAAAAGCAGCGCTTTTTAGGGAGGGGGCGAGGCTGTTCTCTGAGAAGGTGTCAGCAGAGAGCCCTGAGGTGGGAGTCATCATGGGGGGCAGAGGGAGTGACCCACTGTGTCCCATGCTGCTGACAAATCAAATGTGACAGGAACTAGGCCCTGAGCCCTGGGAGCAGGCGTGAGGAGGGTCACAGGCAACCTTGCCCAAGAGGGGTTTTGTTGTAGTGCGGTGGTGCTGTAGTGCATTTAAGACGGACTGAGGGATAAAATAGCGAGCAAGTAAACAACACTTTGTCAAAGAGATGGGCTGTGTGTGGGAGCAGGAAGACAAGGCAAAGGCTAGAAGGCAAAGAAGGAGGAAGAAAGGAATTTTTTTCTAAAGATGAGAGAAGTCACAGCAGTGTGTATATACTGATGGGAAAGATCCAGTGAAGAGGGTAAAGTTGGTTTTGCAAGAGAGAGAAGGAAGAATTTTTTTTTTTTTTAAGTAGGGGCTTGAACTCACGACCCTGAGATCAAGACCAGAGCTGAGATCAAGAGTTGGATGCTTAACCGACTGAGACACCCAGGGGCCCGGGGAACAAGGATCTTTTATTTTTATTTATACTTGACATACCATATGATATGAGTGATAAGTGTAGGACACAGTGATTCAGCATTAATATGCTCCACAAAATGCTCCCCACCAATGTAGTTACCATCTGTCACCATACAAAGTCATTACAATCTTACTGACTGGAGTCCCTGGGCTGAGACACTGCATCTCCACGACTTACTTACTTTGTAACCGGAACTTTGACCTCTCAATCCCCTTTACCCATTCAGCCCTCTCCTTCCTCTCCCCGCCACAGCCATCAGTTTGTTCTCTATATCAGTCTGTTTCTGTTTCCTGGTTTTGCTTTTTAGATTTACCCGCAGGTCACAGAGATCACAAGTAGGCAGAGAGGCAGGCAGAGAGAGAGGAAGGGAAGCAGGCTCCCCGCTGAGCAGAGAGCCCGATGTGAGGCTTGATCCGAGGACCTTGGGATCATGACCTGAGCCAAAGGCAGAGGCTTAACCCACTGAGCCACCCAGGCGCCCCTTCAGTTAATTTTTAACCCAAACATATGCTTAGTCAAAAAATAAGTATTCAAAAATCTTATATGAGCTTTATTTGGTAGCATCCAACATGTTAATATAATCACCATAATATTTGTCATGTATTGTCTTGAACATAATTTATCACAATTGAATTGAATTACTAATATTTATTTTTCTTAAAGTAGGTAGTTATGACGTATGTGTTTTAAAATGTGATGATTCAGTGTTAAGTTATTGTCTGGAATGATAAATGAGCAAACAGCATAGTTAACTACCATCGTGCCAGTGTCTTCTAGGTAGAATGCTTGACTATTAGCTGATGTTTCAGGAAAATTTTTTTACATTAAAATGTTAGAAAATACTTTGCTTAGCAAATTGAATTCTAACTCCATGCCATAAAGGCTTTCTGTGACTATATTAGAAAGGAGAAAGTAGAGTCAAATTGAATGTATTCATAACTGGGCATTTTTTCTTTCTGCAAATCTATCTCCATAAACGCCTTCAAAACCCAGCTCAAAAAGGCACATTCTCCCAAAAAAGCTTTCCTGATTAGACCATTCAATCTCACTCACTCATTTACTCACTGTCCTCTCCATGCCAATTTTCTAAATTTAGAGGCCATTAATTTATATTGACTGATAGTTTCATTTCAGTGTTCTTATGTGAGCTTTATGAAGATACAATCTATCCTAGTTTTATTTATACCCTAATTACCATTCCTTTAAAAATAAACAAACAAACCAGCATTTATTACAGTGGGCCAAAGAGGCACAATAAACGTTCCTTAACTGCCTAATTCTTCCAGGAAGGATACTTAAATTGAGTCTGATTCTATTGTATCCCCCAACGATTACTGAAACTTTTTTCCCCCTCCTTAGTAAATTCTCATTACTGTATTTACAGGTGCATGCTAAGATTCCAAACAGTCAAACAAGGAAAAATGTTCTTCTATAAACTGGAAGTCATTTTTCAAAATCAGAAGTCCACTTGTAGTATTTTTCTCCCCAGGGCTCTATAGCACTAAAAAGGACAGGAGCAAAACTTGGGTCAGAACTGTCACTTAGAAATGTTTAAAATGGTCTCGACGACGAACGTACCTGATTCCAAACATACAGTGAACGTAGTTAAATAAAGCTCTGCGCAGCGTGGTTGTGTCAACATCCTCATGGGAGGCCATAGTGTTATAGGTGAGATTGTAGACCATGCGGAACTTCTCATCAAGAAGATGTCCAATGTCAGAATAAAGTCTGTTCACCAGGGAGAACCCGTGATTTTCCCAGGTATAGTCCTGAAAGAAGAAACTCTATCTAGTTACCAAATGGGCAGTCTCCATTTAAATTCCATGTTTGTGGGAAACAACTACTGAAGCAAGGAAGTGAAGATATTTCAAATGTATTCTAAGTTGACAGCCTTACTAAGAACCCTTCACATCGGTTCCTAGATCAGAGCGCCATGCGGTTTCCTCAGTGGGGTCCCTGGTTGGACATATTGGTGATGAACTCTGGCCTCCCCCTGTGGTCGGGTACTATGCAAACTACATCCTTATCTGGAAGAGCCCCAGGAAATCTGAGAAAATTCCCGTGTGACCAAACCTACTCAGTGACACGGACAATTAGCAGATTAGTGAAACAAGTGCAAAGGAGTCTGTCTTAATTCAAACTTTCACTCTCTTTGGGAGCCACATCGCTACTGTGACTCTGGCCTCTAGGGGTTTTGGTGGGGTAACCCTTAATCCCAGAACTACTGGTATATGATCTTACTACAAAATGCCATTTTATTATAAATGTAACTTTATCGCTTGATTTTCTCCCTGCTCCTTAAGAAAAAAAAGGGTATGAACATTATACAATTACCATGTAATGTTGCAAGTAACCAAATGAAACCATTTCCTTTTGCCTTCTTAGAGGGGGAAACATTGAAATAATAATTTATCTACTAGGAGATCAAATTAGACTGGGCCAAAAACGAGATTACATAAAAAGATCTACAGACTCTATCAATTTAGAAGGCAATGGACTTATATCTCAACATTTCACAGTTAAAACGACAATATTTCTTCTCTAGTTTCTCTGAGTTAAAGGCATCTTATACCTGAGCTCGGAATGTTGGCAAATGTTCTTCTCCTCGTCTGGCAAAGTCCTCATACCCAAAACCAGGGTCTTCAATATATCGGGAGACATCAGATGTTATAATCATGTCATCTTCAAAATCTGAGGACAATAATGAGCAATCTAGAATAAAGGAAACTGTGCATAGAACAATGAAACGCTCCATTTCCCTCCACTTTTTAGCTTTCCCATGGATTTTTTTTTTTTAATTTATTTGACAGATCACAAGTAGGCAGAGAGGCAGGCAGAGAGAGACAGGAGGAGGAGGCAGGCTCCCCGCTGAGCAGAGAGCCCGATGCGGGACTCGATCCCAGGACCCTGGGATCATGACCAGAGCCGAAGGCAGAGGCTTTAACCACTAAGCCACCCAGGCATCCCTCCCATGGATTTTTGAAGTGACAATATTGACTTCCTGGCTTACGTTTGAATTCAATTTCAATTCAATTGTGTTACCAAATACTGGCAATCTTAACATTTAACTGTACTTGTCTGGGCAAAAACATGACTCCACTGAAACAGCTAAGCAGTAGCAGTGAAGAATCAATATCCTAGCTTTCCTTATACAGAAGAGGAAGATGGCACAGTGCTTTGAGGACAGAACTTAAATATTTTTTGACCTCTTACTTGATAAAGTGGGGTATAGGGAAAGAGAAGACAGGAAGGTGAAAGATAACTTGAGTGGACTTTAATGTTAAGATAGATTTTGTTAAAATTTAACGGTACTTCATATGGATGTGTTCATGCTGAAAATCAGTGCAATCTCATCCATTTTTGGCTCACAAAGAGGCATTTAGGGAGAAGGTCTGGGAAGGGAATTGGAACAAGGAGGAAAGTGACCTTCTGGGTGCCACCATTATTCAGAGTTGGCTTGGGCACTAGAATAGGAAGGGTCAGTTTGAGAAAATCCATGGAGTTTTACACCTAACCCACCTGCGCTTTTCTATGTACATGGAAATAAAAAGGCATATAAAGTACGAAGTAAAACAATGTGTTGATGAGATTGTGATCAGAATATTATAAGTGGCATTCAGGAAGATAGGAAGACTACAACAATCTTTTAAGATGGCTGACTTCTGCATACTTGATAGTATTAAAAATGTACCTCTGAAAAATTTAAGTGCCCAATGCATGTTAATTTTGCTTCAAGAAGATTCTAACTCACTTTTTTTTAGGGTAGTTAGTCTGTCTTTATAATTACTTTTTTCTGATTTCAATCACTGAAAGGGAATGAACAGCTTTTATTTACCAACTCCTATTCTAGAAAATGAACATAATGTTTTCAAAATTTAAAAAAAGGCTCCTTCTATGCAAAGAACAATATTTTCTTATTAAGAATTTTAATCAATATCAAATAAATGTAATACTTAATAATTAATAAACAATTATTAAACAGTTTCTAAAACAATTTTTTAGCATTTTATTTACTTACTTGAGAGAGAGAAAGATAGCACAACCATGAGGTGGTGAGAGGGGCATAGGGAGAGAGAGAAGCAGACTCCTTGCTGAGCAGGAAGCCCTACTCGGGGCTCCATCCCAGGACTCCATCCTCATGACCTGAGCTGAAGGCAGACGCTTAACCCACTGAGTCATTCAGGTGCCCCACCTCAACAATTTGATGGCATAAGAACTGGACAGTCTTGAGAGGTTTAAAAGAACAGTTACAATTACAGTAATTCATCCAAAAGATGTAGTAAATTAGTAGTGCCTTCATTATCTTACTCTTTGCTATTTCACGAAAATCCTAGCAATAATTACTCTTTCCTCACAAGGTTGAATCCTTAGGTCACTGCCATGGACTAATAGGGTGCTCGATAATGGCAGGAAAGATCAATTACCAAGGCTATCCAACTCTGGAAATATTAAAATTCTTACCTAACTTCGTTATTACCCATGATGCAAAGAGACTGACATTTGTTGAGCACTTTTTTTATTTGTTTGTCGTGAGAGCCCTGGCAGGGAGAGTGGCAGGGCAGAAGAAGAAGCAGGCTCCCCGCTGAGCAGGGAGCCTGATGTGGGACTTGATCCCAGGACTCTGGGACATGACCTGAGCCAAAGGCAGACATTTAACTGACTGAGCCACCCAGGCGTCCCTGCTGAGTACTTAATATATACCAGGTACTATGCTATATGCTTAATATCAATTTTTTGTTTTATTAATGCAAAAAGAAATACCTTCTTAAGAAATTAGTAAACTAACTATAAGTACTAATAGCACTGTCTGTACTGTAAGTAAGAACTACAATGCAAATTAGTTTAGGATGGTGTGGAAAATTTGTGAACTCTGAACTACTTAATCTGATCTGAAGCTTTTAAGTGACTTTCAGTTTTCTAAAGTGAAATCTCGGGCTTATCCCTAGCCCAACCCACGACAGCTGCTTTGTCTCCTTGGGCTGCAGAACTCTGTTCGGGTAAATGGAAACACGTGAAAAATGGTGTTTTCAATGTTTTGTCTCTCCATATTTATGAACGAGGTTATGTTTTCCTTTTTCCTTAATTCAGTCCATTGCATACTAATCAACAGAAACAAAGCAAAAAAAAAAAAAAAAAATCGAAAATGTGGTTAGCGATCACCGACCCTGCTAAGAACACTAGGAGTTTTGTGGGCTGTGAGGTAAAATCAAACCCAGGACGGTGAGTGAGAACTAAAGTCTGCAAAACAAGTTTCTCCCCTGATGTGATCTCTCCACCCACACTGCAGAAGCAGTTGATTTCACTGGGCAAATACCGATTCTGGAGTGGAAGATCACACAGCTGGTTCATTTATGTTGATGTTAGTTTCCGATTTGCCTGTAAACATTTTCAACTTGTCATACGACTTTGAAACATTTTAAAATAAACAATAATAAACACCTGGACTCCAACAAGATAGAATTTATCCTATGAATAATATCCATTTATTCATTTTAAAATTAGGAGTCAATCAAGACCTGTCTTCTAGATCATTTTGTTCATAGAAAGAAATGTACACAGGTTTCTCAAACTACAGATCCTTTTTTTCAAATTTAAGAAGTTAAGATCAGTACTCTGATCAACAAATCTAAAACTCCACTTTCAATTCTTTTTTTTTTTTTTTTTTAGATTTTATTTATTTATTTGACAGACAGAGATCACAAGCAGGCAGAGAGGCAGGCAGAGAGAGAAGGGGAAGCAGGCTCCCTGCTGAGCAGAGAGCCCC